>NW_027278208.1:0-16055 GCF_030028105.1 Mobula birostris
ACTGAGATAACAACTTTGTTGTCTTGATGTATAGAGGCATGAAACAACTTTCAGTCATCTCAGAATCATGTGGGAAGTTAACCTAAGGTGTTTCCTTTAGGTTTGCACTGAGTACTTTGGTGTAAAATTGAAGTGTATACTATTTGTACTGACAAAGCATTGTATGCACTGAGATAACAACTTTGTTGTCTTGATGTATAGAGGTATGAAAAAACTTTCAAACTGCTCATAATCATGAGGGAAGTTAACCAAAGGTGTTTCCATTAGGTTTGCATTCAGGACTTTTCAGTACAATTTAAGTGTATACTACTTTTACGTCAAAGCATTGTATGCACTGAGATAACAACTTTTTTGTCTTAATGTCTAAAGGCATGAAACAACTTTCAGACATCTCAGAATCATGTGGGAAGTTAACCTAAGGTGTTTCCATTAGGTTTGCACTAAGTACTTTGGTGTAAATTCAAATGTATAATACTTTTAATGTCAAAGCACTCTATTCTCTGAGAAATCAACTTTTTTGTCTTTATGTACAGAGGCATGAAACAACTTGCAGACATTTCAGAATCATGTGGGAAGTTAACCTTAGGTGTTTCCATTAGGTTTGCAGTAAGTACTTTGGTGTAAAATTGAAATGTATACTCTTTGTATTGTCAAAGCATTGTATGCACTGAGATAACAACTTTTTTGTCTTGATGTCTAGAGGCATGAAACAACTTTCAGTCATCTCAGAATCATGTGGGAAGTTAACCTAAGGTGTTTCCATTAGGTTTCCACTAAGTACTTTGGTGTAAAATTGAAGTGTATACTATTTGTACTGACAAAGCATTGTATGCACTGAGATAACAACTTTGTTGTCTTGATGTATAGAGGCATGAAAAAACTTTCAAACTGCTCATAATCATGAGGGAAGTTAACCAAAGGTGTTTCCATTAGGTTTGCAGTCAGGACTTTTCAGTACAATTTAAGTGTATACTACTGTTACGTCAAAGCATTGTATGCACTGAGATAACAACTCTTTTGTCTTAATGTCTAAAGGTATGAAACAACTTTTCAGTCATCTCAGAATCATGTGGGAAGTTAACCTAAGGTGTTTCCATTAGTTTTGCAGTAAGTTCTTTGGTGTAAAATTGAAATGTATACTATTTGTATTGTCAAAGTTTTGGAAGCACTGAGAAAAGAACTTTTTTGTCTTGATGAGCAGAGGCATGAAACTACTTTCAAACTACTCATAATCATGTGGGAAGTTGAACTAGGGTGTTTCCATTAGGTTTGCACTAAGTACTTTGGTGTAAAATTCAAATCTATAATACTTTTAATCTTAAAGCACTCTAATCTCTGAGAAATCAACTTTTTTGTCTTTATGTACAGAGGCATGAAACAACTTGCAGACATTTCAGAATCATGAGGGAAGTTAACCTAGGTTGTTTCCATTAGGTTTGCAGTAAGTACTTTTTGTGTAAAATTGAAAAGTATACTCTTTGTATTGTCAAAGCATAATATGCACTGAGATAACAACTTTTTTGTCTTGATGTCTAGAGGCATGAAACATCTTTCAGTCATCTCAGAATCATGTGGGAAGTTAACCTAAGGTGTTTCCATTAGGTTTGCAGTAAGTACTTTGGTGTAAAATTGAAATGTATACTATTTGTATTGCAAAGCTTTGGAAGCACTGAGAAAAGAACTTTTTGTCTTGATGTATATAGGCATGAAACAACTTTCAAACTGCTCATAATCATGTGGGAAGTTAACCAAAGGTGTTTCCATTCGGTTTGCAGTAAGTACTTTGGTTTAAAATTGAAATGCATACTCTTTGTATTGTCAAAGCATTGTATGCACTGAGATAACAACTTTGTTGTCTTGATGTATAGAGGCATGAAACAACTTTCAGTCATCTCCAGAATCATCTGGGAAGTTAACCTAAGGTGTTTCCATTAGGTTTGCAGTAAGTACTTTGGTGTAAAATTGAAATGTATACTCTTAGTAATTGTCAAAGCATTGTATGCACTGAGATAACAACTTTTTTGTCTTGATGTCTAGAGGCATGAAACAACTTTCAGTCATCTCAGAATCATGTGGGAAGTAAACCTAAGGTGTTTTCCATTAGGTTTGCACTGAGTACTTTGGTGTAAAATTCAAATGTATAATACTTTTAATGTCAAAGCACTCTATTCTCTGAGAAATCAACTTTTTTGTCTTTTATGTACAGAGGCATGAAACAACTTGCAGACATTTCAGAATCATGTGGGAAGTTAACCTTAGGTGTTTCCATTAGGTTTGCAGTAAGTACTTTGGTGTAAAATTGAAATGTATACTCTTTGTATTGTCAAAGCATTCTATGCACTGAGATAACAACTTTTTTGTCTTGATGTCTAGAGGCATGAAACAACTTTCAGTCATCTCAGAATCATGTGGGAAGTTAACCTAAGGTGTTTCCATTAGGTTTGCACTAAGTACTTTGGTGTAAAATTGAAGTGTATACTATTTGTACTGACAAAGCATTGTATGCACTGAGATAACAACTTTGTTGTCTTGATGTATAGAGGTAATGAAAAACTTTCAAACTGCTCATAATCATGAGGGAAGTTAACCAAAGGTGTTTCCATTAGGTTTGCAGTCAGGACTTTTCAGTACAATTTAAGTGTATACTACTGTTACGTCAAAGCATTGTATGCACTGAGATAACAACTTTTTTGTCTTAATGTCTAAAGGCATGAAACAACTTTCAGTCATCTCAGAATCATGTGGGAAGTTAACCTAAGGTGTTTCCATTAGTTTTGCAGTAAGTTCTTTGGTGTAAAATTGAAATGTATAGTATTTGTATTGTCAAAGTATTGGAAGCACTGAGAAAAGAACTTTTTTGTCTTGATGAGCAGAGGCATGAAACTACTTTTAAACTACTCATAATCATGTGGGAAGTTGAACTAGGGTGTTTCCATTAGGTTTGCACTAAGTACTTTGGTGTAAAATTCAAATCTTTAATACTTTTAATGTCAAAGCACTCTAATCTCTGAGAAATCAACTTTTTTGTCTTTATGTACAGAGGCATGAAACAACTTGCAGACATTTCAGAATCATGTGGGAAGTTAACCTAAGGTGTTTCCATTAGGTTTGCAGTAAGTACTTTGGTGTAAAATTGAAATGTATACTCTTTGTATTGTCAAAGCATTGTATGCACTGAGAGAACAACTTTTTTGTCCTGATGTCTAGAGGCATGAAACAACTTTCAGTCATCTCAGAATCATGTGGGAAGTTAACCTAAGGTGTTTCCATTAGGTTTGCACTAAGTACTTTGGTGTAAAATTGAAATGTATACTATTTGTATTGCAAAGCTTTGGAAGCACTGAGAAAAGAACTTTTTTGTCTTGATGTATATAGGCATGAATCAACTTTCAGACTGCTCATAATCATGTGGGAAGTTAACCAAAGGTGTTTCCATTAGGTTTGCAGTAAGTACTTTGGTTTAAAATTGAAATGCATACTCTTTGTATTGTCAAAGCATTGTATGCACTGAGATAACAACTTTGTTGTCTTGATGTATAGAGGCATGAAACAACTTTCAGTCATCTCAGAATCATGTGGGAAGTTAACCTAAGGTGTTTCCATTAGGTTTGCACTAAGTACTTTGGTGTAAAATTGAAGTGTATACTATTTGTACTGACAAAGCATTGTATGCACTGAGATAACAACTTTGTTGTCTTGATGTATAGAGGCATGAAAAAACTTTCAAACTGCTCATAATCATGAGGGAAGTTAACCAAAGGTGTTTCCATTAGGTTTGCAGTCAGGACTTTTCAGTACAATTTAAGTGTATACTACTGTTACGTCGAAGCATTGTATGCACTGAGATAACAACTTTGTTCTCTTGATGTATAGAGGCATGAAACAACTTTCAGTCATCTCAGAATCATGTGGGAAGTTAACCTAAGGTGTTTCCATTAGGTTTGCAGTAAGTACTTTGGTGTAAAATTGAAATGTATACTCTTTGTATTGTCAAAGCATTGTATGCACTGAGAGAACAACTTTTTTGTCTTGATGTCTAGAGGCATGAAACAACTTTCAGTCATCTCAGAATCATGTGGGAAGTTAACCTAAGGTGTTTCCATTAGGTTTGCACTAAGTACTTTGGTGTAAAATTCAAATGTATAATACTTTTAATGTCAAAGCACTCTATTCTCTGAGAAATCAACTTTTTTGTCTTTATGTACAGGGGCATGAAACAACTTGCAGACATTTCAGAATATTGTGGGAAGTTAACCTTAGGTGTTTCCATTAGGTTTGCAGTAAGTACTTTGGTGTAAAATTGAAATGTATACTCTTTGTATTGTCAAAGCATTGTATGCACTGAGATAACAACTTTTTTGTCTTGATGTCTAGAGGCATGAAACAACTTTCAGTCATCTCAGAATCATGTGGGAAGTTAACCTAAGGTGTTTCCATTAGGTTTGCACTAAGTACTTTGGTGTAAAATTGAAGTGTATACTATTTGTACTGACAAAGCATTGTATGCACTGAGATAACAACTTTGTTGTCTTGATGTATAGAGGTATGAAAAAACTTTCAAACTGCTCATAATCATGAGGGAAGTTAACCAAAGGTGTTTCCATTAGGTTTGCAGTCAGGACTTTTCAGTACAATTTAAGTGTATACTACTGTTACGTCAAAGCATTGTATGCACTGAGATAACAACTTTTTTGTCTTAATGTCTAAAGGCATGAAACAACTTTCAGTCATCTCAGAATCATGTGGGAAGTTAACCTAAGGTGTTTCCATTAGTTTTGCAGTAAGTTCTTTGGTGTAAAATTGAAATGTATACTATTTGTATTGTCAAAGCATTGGAAGCACTGAGAAAAGAACTTTTTTGTCTTGATGAGCAGAGGCATGAAACTACTTTCAAACTACTCATAATCATGTGGGAAGTTGAACTAGGGTGTTTCCATTAGGTTTGCACTAAGTACTTTGGTGTAAAATTCAAATCTTTAATACTTTTAATGTCAAAGCACTCTAATCTCTGAGAAATCAACTTTTTTGTCTTTATGTACAGAGGCATGAAACAACTTGCAGACATTTCAGAATCATGTGGGAAGTTAACCTAAGGTGTTTCCATTAGGTTTGCAGTAAGTACTTTGGTGTAAAATTGAAATGTATACTCTTTGTATTGTCAAAGCATTGTATGCACTGAGAGAACAACTTTTTTGTCCTGATGTCTAGAGGCATGAAACAACTTTCAGTCATCTCAGAATCATGTGGGAAGTTAACCTAAGGTGTTTCCATTAGGTTTGCACTAAGTACTTTGGTGTAAAATTGAAATGTATACTATTTGTATTGCAAAGCTTTGGAAGCACTGAGAAAAGAACTTTTTTGTCTTGATGTATATAGGCATGAAACAACTTTCAAACTGCTCATAATCATGTGGGAAGTTAACCAAAGGTGTTTCCATTAGGTTTGCAGTAAGTACTTTGGTTTAAAATTGAAATGCATAGTCTTTGTATTGTCAAAGCATTGTATGCACTGAGATAACAACTTTGTTGTCTTGATGTCTAGAGGCATGAAACAACTTTCAGTCATCTCAGAATCATGTGGGAAGTTAACCTAAGGTGTTTCCATTAGGTTTGCACTGAGTACTTTGGTGTAAAATTGAAGTGTATACTATTTGTACTGACAAAGCATTGTATGCACTGAGATAACAACTTTGTTGTCTTGATGTATAGAGGTATGAAAAAACTTTCAAACTGCTCATAATCATGAGGGAAGTTAACCAAAGGTGTTTCCATTAGGTTTGCATTCAGGACTTTTCAGTACAATTTAAGTGTATACTACTTTTACGTCAAAGCATTGTATGCACTGAGATAACAACTTTTTTGTCTTAATGTCTAAAGGCATGAAACAACTTTCAGACATCTCAGAATCATGTGGGAAGTTAACCTAAGGTGTTTCCATTAGGTTTGCACTAAGTACTTTGGTGTAAAATTCAAATGTATAATACTTTTAATGTCAAAGCACTCTATTCTCTGAGAAATCAACTTTTTTGTCTTTATGTACAGAGGCATGAAACAACTTGCAGACATTTCAGAATCATGTGGGAAGTTAACCTTAGGTGTTTCCATTAGGTTTGCAGTAAGTACTTTGGTGTAAAATTGAAATGTATACTCTTTGTATTGTCAAAGCATTGTATGCACTGAGATAACAACTTTTTTGTCTTGATTTCTAGAGGCATGAAACAACTTTCAGTCATCTCAGAATCATGTGGGAAGTTAACCTAAGGTGTTTCCATTAGGTTTCCACTAAGTACTTTGGTGTAAAATTGAAGTGTATACTATTTGTACTGACAAAGCATTGTATGCACTGAGATAACAACTTTGTTGTCTTGATGTATAGAGGCATGAAAAAACTTTCAAACTGCTCATAATCATGAGGGAAGTTAACCAAAGGTGTTTCCATTAGGTTTGCAGTCAGGACTTTTCAGTACAATTTAAGTGTATACTACTGTTACGTCAAAGCATTGTATGCACTGAGATAACAACTCTTTTGTCTTAATGTCTAAAGGTATGAAACAACTTTCAGTCATCTCAGAATCATGTGGGAAGTTAACCTAAGGTGTTTCCATTAGTTTTGCAGTAAGTTCTTTGGTGTAAAATTGAAATGTATACTATTTGTATTGTCAAAGTTTTGGAAGCACTGAGAAAAGAACTTTTTTGTCTTGATGAGCAGAGGCATGAAACTACTTTCAAACTACTCATAATCATGTGGGAAGTTGAACTAGGGTGTTTCCATTAGGTTTGCACTAAGTACTTTGGTGTAAAATTCAAATCTATAATACTTTTAATCTTAAAGCACTCTAATCTCTGAGAAATCAACTTTTTTGTCTTTATGTACAGAGGCATGAAACAACTTGCAGACATTTCAGAATCATGAGGGAAGTTAACCTAGGTTGTTTCCATTAGGTTTGCAGTAAGTACTTTTGTGTAAAATTGAAAAGTATACTCTTTGTATTGTCAAAGCATAATATGCACTGAGATAACAACTTTTTTGTCTTGATGTCTAGAGGCATAAAACATCTTTCAGTCATCTCAGAATCATGTGGGAAGTTAACCTAAGGTGTTTCCATTAGGTTTGCAGTAAGTACTTTGGTGTAAAATTGAAATGTATACTATTTGTATTGCAAAGCTTTGGAAGCACTGAGAAAAGAACTTTTTTGTCTTGATGTATATAGGCATGAAACAACTTTCAAACTGCTCATAATCATGTGGGAAGTTAACCAAAGGTGTTTCCATTCGGTTTGCAGTAAGTACTTTGGTTTAAAATTGAAATGCATACTCTTTGTATTGTCAAAGCATTGTATGCACTGAGATAACAACTTTGTTGTCTTGATGTATAGAGGCATGAAACAACTTTCAGTCATCTCAGAATCATCTGGGAAGTTAACCTAAGGTGTTTCCATTAGGTTTGCAGTAAGTACTTTGGTGTAAAATTGAAATGTATACTCTTAGTATTGTCAAAGCATTGTATGCACTGAGATAACAACTTTTTTGTCTTGATGTCTAGAGGCATGAAACAACTTTCAGTCATCTCAGAATCATGTGGGAAGTAAACCTAAGGTGTTTCCATTAGGTTTGCACTGAGTACTTCGGTGTAAAATTCAAATGTATAATACTTTTAATGTCAAAGCACTCTATTCTCTGAGAAATCAACTTTTTTGTCTTTATGTACAGAGGCATGAAACAACTTGCAGACATTTCAGAATCATGTGGGAAGTTAACCTTAGGTGTTTCCATTAGGTTTGCAGTAAGTACTTTGGTGTAAAATTGAAATGTATACTCTTTGTATTGTCAAAGCATTGTATGCACTGAGATAACAACTTTTTTGTCTTGATGTCTAGAGGCATGAAACAACTTTCAGTCATCTCAGAATCATGTGGGAAGTTAACCTAAGGTGTTTCCATTAGGTTTGCACTAAGTACTTTGGTGTAAAATTGAAGTGTATACTATTTGTACTGACAAAGCATTGTATGCACTGAGATAACAACTTTGTTGTCTTGATGTATAGAGGTATGAAAAAACTTTCAAACTGCTCATAATCATGAGGGAAGTTAACCAAAGGTGTTTCCATTAGGTTTGCAGTCAGGACTTTTCAGTACAATTTAAGTGTATACTACTGTTACGTCAAAGCATTGTATGCACTGAGATAACAACTTTTTTGTCTTAATGTCTAAAGGCATGAAACAACTTTCAGTCATCTCAGAATCATGTGGGAAGTTAACCTAAGGTGTTTCCATTAGTTTTGCAGTAAGTTCTTTGGTGTAAAATTGAAATGTACAGTATTTGTATTGTCAAAGCATTGGAAGCACTGAGAAAAGAACTTTTTTGTCTTGATGAGCAGAGGCATGAAACTACTTTTAAACTACTCATAATCATGTGGGAAGTTGAACTAGGGTGTTTCCATTAGGATTGCACTAAGTACTTTGGTGTAAAATTCAAATCTTTAATACTTTTAATGTCAAAGCACTCTAATCTCTGAGAAATCAACTTTTTTGTCTTTATGTACAGAGGCATGAAACAACTTGCAGACATTTCAGAATCATGTGGGAAGTTAACCTAAGGTGTTTCCATTAGGTTTGCAGTAAGTACTTTGGTGTAAAATTGAAGTGTATACTATTTGTACTGACAAAGCATTGTATGCACTGAGATAACAACTTTGTTGTCTTGATGTATAGAGGCATGAAAAAACTTTCAAACTGCTCATAATCATGAGGGAAGTTAACCAAAGGTGTTTCCATTAGGTTTGCAGTCAGGACTTTTCAGTACAATTTAAGTGTATACTACTGTTACGTCGAAGCATTGTATGCACTGAGATAACAACTTTGTTGTCTTGATGTATAGAGGCATGAAACAACTTTCAGTCATCTCAGAATCATGTGGGAAGTTAACCTAAGGTGTTTCCATTAGGTTTGCAGTAAGTACTTTGGTGTAAAATTGAAATGTATACTCTTTGTATTGTCAAAGCATTGTATGCACTGAGAGAACAACTTTTTTGTCTTGATGTCTAGAGGCATGAAACAACTTTCAGTCATCTCAGAATCATGTGGGAAGTTAACCTAAGGTGTTTCCATTAGGTTTGCACTAAGTACTTTGGTGTAAAATTCAAATGTATAATACTTTTAATGTCAAAGCACTCTATTCTCTGAGAAATCAACTTTTTTGTCTTTATGTACAGGGGCATGAAACAACTTGCAGACATTTCAGAATCATGTGGGAAGTTAACCTTAGGTGTTTCCATTAGGTTTGCAGTAAGTACTTTGGTGTAAAATTGAAATGTATACTCTTTGTATTGTCAAAGCATTGTATGCACTGAGATAACAACTTTTTTGTCTTGATGTCTAGAGGCATGAAACAACTTTCAGTCATCTCAGAATCATGTGGGAAGTTAACCTAAGGTGTTTCCATTAGGTTTGCACTAAGTACTTTGGTGTAAAATTGAAGTGTATACTATTTGTACTGACAAAGCATTGTATGCACTGAGATAACAACTTTGTTGTCTTGATGTATAGAGGTATGAAAAAACTTTCAAACTGCTCATAATCATGAGGGAAGTTAACCAAAGGTGTTTCCATTAGGTTTGCAGTCAGGACTTTTCAGTACAATTTAAGTGTATACTACTGTTACGTCAAAGCATTGTATGCACTGAGATAACAACTTTTTTGTCTTAATGTCTAAAGGCATGAAACAACTTTCAGTCATCTCAGAATCATGTGGGAAGTTAACCTAAGGTGTTTCCATTAGTTTTGCAGTAAGTTCTTTGGTGTAAAATTGAAATGTATACTATTTGTATTGTCAAAGCATTGGAAGCACTGAGAAAAGAACTTTTTTGTCTTGATGAGCAGAGGCATGAAACTACTTTCAAACTACTCATAATCATGTGGGAAGTTGAACTAGGGTGTTTCCATTAGGTTTGCACTAAGTACTTTGGTGTAAAATTCAAATCTTTAATACTTTTAATGTCAAAGCACTCTAATCTCTGAGAAATCAACTTTTTTGTCTTTATGTACAGAGGCATGAAACAACTTGCAGACATTTCAGAATCATGTGGGAAGTTAACCTAAGGTGTTTCCATTAGGTTTGCAGTAAGTACTTTGGTGTAAAATTGAAATGTATACTCTTTGTATTGTCAAAGCATTGTATGCACTGAGAGAACAACTTTTTTGTCCTGATGTCTAGAGGCATGAAACAACTTTCAGTCATCTCAGAATCATGTGGGAAGTTAACCTAAGGTGTTTCCATTAGGTTTGCACTAAGTACTTTGGTGTAAAATTGAAATGTATACTATTTGTATTGCAAAGCTTTGGAAGCACTGAGAAAAGAACTTTTTTGTCTTGATGTATATAGGCATGAAACAACTTTCAAACTGCTCATAATCATGTGGGAAGTTAACCAAAGGTGTTTCCATTAGGTTTGCAGTAAGTACTTTGGTTTAAAATTGAAATGCATAGTCCTTGTATTGTCAAAGCATTGTATGCACTGAGATAACAACTTTGTTGTCTTGATGTATAGAGGCATGAAACAACTTTCAGTCATCTCAGAATCATGTGGGAAGTTAACCTAAGGTGTTTCCATTAGGTTTGCAGTAAGTACTTTGGTGTAAAATTGAAATGTATACTCTTTGTATTGTCAAAGCATTGTATGCACTGAGATAACAACTTTTTTGTCTTGATGTCTAGAGGCATGAAACAACTTTCAGTCATCTCAGAATCATGTGGGAAGTTAACCTAAGGTGTTTCCTTTAGGTTTGCACTAAGTACTTTGGTGTAAAATTGAAGTGTATACTATTTGTACTGACAAAGCATTGTATGCACTGAGATAACAACTTTGTTGTCTTGATGTATAGAGGTATGAAAAAACTTTCAAACTGCTCATAATCATGAGGGAAGTTAACCAAAGGTGTTTCCATTAGGTTTGCATTCAGGACTTTTCAGTACAATTTAAGTGTATACTACTTTTACGTCAAAGCATTGTATGCACTGAGATAACAACTTTTTTGTCTTAATGTCTAAAGGCATGAAACAACTTTCAGACATCTCAGAATCATGTGGGAAGTTAACCTAAGGTGTTTCCATTAGGTTTGCACTAAGTACTTTGGTGTAAAATTCAAATGTATAATACTTTTAATGTCAAAGCACTCTATTCTCTGAGAAATGAACTTTTTTGTCTTTATGTACAGAGGCATGAAACAACTTGCAGACATTTCAGAATCATGTGGGAAGTTAACCTTAGGTGTTTCCATTAGGTTTGCAGTAAGTACTTTGGTGTAAAATTGAAATGTATACTCTTTGTATTGTCAAAGCATTGTATGCACTGAGATAACAACTTTTTTGTCTTGATGTCTAGAGGCATGAAACAACTTTCAGTCATCTCAGAATCATGTGGGAAGTTAACCTAAGGTGTTTCCATTAGGTTTCCACTAAGTACTTTGGTGTAAAATTGAAGTGTATACTATTTGTACTGACAAAGCATTGTATGCACTGAGATAACAACTTTGTTGTCTTGATGTATAGAGGCATGAAAAAACTTTCAAACTGCTCATAATCATGAGGGAAGTTAACCAAAGGTGTTTCCATTAGGTTTGCAGTCAGGACTTTTCAGTACAATTTAAGTGTATACTACTGTTACGTCAAAGCATTGTATGCACTGAGATAACAACTCTTTTGTCTTAATGTCTAAAGGTATGAAACAACTTTCAGTCATCTCAGAATCATGTGGGAAGTTAACCTAAGGTGTTTCCATTAGTTTTGCAGTAAGTTCTTTGGTGTAAAATTGAAATGTATACTATTTGTATTGTCAAAGTTTTGGAAGCACTGAGAAAAGAACTTTTTTGTCTTGATGAGCAGAGGCATGAAACTACTTTCAAACTACTCATAATCATGTGGGAAGTTGAACTAGGGTGTTTCCATTAGGTTTGCACTAAGTACTTTGGTGTAAAATTCAAATCTATAATACTTTTAATCTTAAAGCACTCTAATCTCTGAGAAATCAACTTTTTTGTCTTTATGTACAGAGGCATGAAACAACTTGCAGACATTTCAGAATCATGAGGGAAGTTAACCTAGGTTGTTTCCATTAGGTTTGCAGTAAGTACTTTTGTGTAAAATTGAAAAGTATACTCTTTGTATTGTCAAAGCATAATATGCACTGAGATAACAACTTTTTTGTCTTGATGTCTAGAGGCATGAAACATCTTTCAGTCATCTCAGAATCATGTGGGAAGTTAACCTAAGGTGTTTCCATTAGGTTTGCAGTAAGTACTTTGGTGTAAAATTGAAATGTATACTATTTGTATTGCAAAGCTTTGGAAGCACTGAGAAAAGAACTTTTTGGTCTTGATGTATATAGGCATGAAACAACTTTCAAACTGCTCATAATCATGTGGGAAGTTAACCAAAGGTGTTTCCATTCGGTTTGCAGTAAGTACTTTGGTTTAAAATTGAAATGCATACTCTTTGTATTGTCAAAGCATTGTATGCACTGAGATAACAACTTTGTTGTCTTGATGTATAGAGGCATGAAACAACTTTCAGTCATCTCAGAATCATCTGGGAAGTTAACCTAAGGTGTTTCCATTAGGTTTGCAGTAAGTACTTTGGTGTAAAATTGAAATGTATACTCTTAGTATTGTCAAAGCATTGTATGCACTGAGATAACAACTTTTTTGTCTTGATGTCTAGAGGCATGAAACAACTTTCAGTCATCTCAGAATCATGTGGGAAGTAAACCTAAGGTGTTTCCATTAGGTTTGCACTGAGTACTTTGGTGTAAAATTCAAATGTATAATACTTTTAATGTCAAAGCACTCTATTCTCTGAGAAATCAACTTTTTTGTCTTTATGTACAGAGGCATGAAACAACTTGCAGACATTTCAGAATCATGTGGGAAGTTAACCTTAGGTGTTTCCATTAGGTTTGCAGTAAGTACTTTGGTGTAAAATTGAAATGTATACTCTTTGTATTGTCAAAGCATTGTATGCACTGAGATAACAACTTTTTTGTCTTGATGTCTAGAGGCATGAAACAACTTTCAGTCATCTCAGAATCATGTGGGAAGTTAACCTAAGGTGTTTCCATTAGGTTTGCACTAAGTACTTTGGTGTAAAATTGAAGTGTATACTATTTCTACTGACAAAACATTGTATGCACTGAGATAACAACTTTGTTGTCTTGATGTATAGAGGTATGAAAAAACTTTCAAACTGCTCATAATCATGAGGGAAGTTAACCAAAGGTGTTTCCATTAGGTTTGCAGTCAGGACTTTTCAGTACAATTTAAGTGTATACTACTGTTACGTCAAAGCATTGTATGCACTGAGATAACAACTTTTTTGTCTTAATGTCTAAAGGCATGAAACAACTTTCAGTCATCTCAGAATCATGTGGGAAGTTAACCTAAGGTGTTTCCATTAGTTTTGCAGTAAGTTCTTTGGTGTAAAATTGAAATGTATACTATTTGTATTGTCAAAGCATTGGAAGCACTGAGAAAAGAACTTTTTTGTCTTGATGAGCAGAGGCATGAAACTCCTTTCAAACTACTCATAATCATGTGGGAAGTTGAACTAGGGTGTTTCCATTAGGTTTGCACTAAGTACTTTGGTGTAAAATTCAAATCTATAATACTTTTAATGTCAAAGCACTCTAATCTCTGAGAAATCAACTTTTTTGTCTTTATGTACAGAGGCATGAAACAACTTGCAGACATTTCAGAATCATCTAGGAAGTTAACCTAAGGTGTTTCCATTAGGTTTGCAGTAAGTACTTTGGTGTAAAATTGAAATGTATACTCTTTGTATTGTCAAAGCATTGTATGCACTGAGAGAACAACTTTTTTGTCCTGATGTCTAGAGGCATGAAACAACTTTCAGTCATCTCAGAATCATGTGGGAAGTTAACCTAAGGTGTTTCCATTAGGTTTGCAGTAAGTACTTTGGTGTAAAATTGAAATGTATACTCTTTGTATTGTCAAAGCATTGTATGCACTGAGATAACAACTTTTTTGTCTTGATGTCTAGAGGCATGAAACAACTTTCAGTCATCTCAGAATCATGTGGGAAGTTAACCTAAGGTGTTTCCATTAGGTTTGCACTAAGTACTTTGGTGTAAAATTGAAGTGTATACTATTTGTACTAACAAAGCATTGTATGCACTGAGATAACAACTTTGTTGTCTTGATGTATAGAGGTATGAAAAAACTTTCAAACTGCTCATAATCATGAGGGAAGTTAACCAAAGGTGTTTCCATTAGGTTTGCAGTCAGGACTTTTCAGTACAATTTAAGTGTATACTACTGTTACGTCAAAGCATTGTGTGCACTGAGATAACAACTTTTTTGTCTTAATGTCTAAAGGCATGAAACAACTTTCAGTCATCTCAGAATCATGTGGGAAGTTAACCTAAGGTGTTTCCATTAGTTTTGCAGTAAGTTCTTTGGTGTAAAATTGAAATGTATACTATTTGTATTGTCAAAGCATTGGAAGCACTGAGAAAAGAACTTTTTTGTCTTGATGAACAGAGGCATGAAACTACTTTCAAACTACTCATAATCATGTGGGAAGTTGAACTAGGGTGTTTCCATTAGGTTTGCACTAAGTACTTTGGTGTAAAATTCAAATCTATAATACTTTTAATGTCAAAGCACTCTATTCTCTGAGAAATCAACTTTTTTGTCTTTATGTACAGAGGCATGAAACAACTTGCAGACATTTCAGAATCATGTGGGAAGTTAACCTTAGGTGTTTCCATTAGGTTTGCAGTATGGAATTTGGTGTAAAATTGAAATGTATACTCTTTGTATTGTCAAAGCATTGTATGCACTGAGATAACAACTTTTTTGTCCTGATGTCTAGAGGCATGAAACAACTTTCAGTCATCTCAGAATCATGTGGGAAGTTAACCTAAGGTGTTTCCATTAGGTTTGCACTAAGTACTTTGGTGTAAAATTGAAATGTATACTATTTGTATTGCAAAGCTTTGGAAGCACTGAGAAAAGAACTTTTTTGTCTTGATGTATATAGGCATGAATCAACTTTCAGACTGCTCATAATCATGTGGAAGTTAACCAAAGGTGTTTCCATTAGGTTTGCAGTAAGTACTTTGGTTTAAAATTGAAATGCATACTCTTTGTATTGTCAAAGCATTGTATGCACTGAGATAACAACTTTGTTGTCTTGATGTATAGAGGCATGAAAAAACTTTCAAACTGCTCATAATCATGAGGGAAGTTAACCAAAGGTGTTTCCATTAGGTTTGCAGTCAGGACTTTTCAGTACAATTTAAGTGTATACTACTGTTACGTCGAAGCATTGTATGCACTGAGATAACAACTTTGTTGTCTTGATGTATAGAGGCATGAAACAACTTTCAGTCATCTCAGAATCATGTGGGAAGTTAACCTAAGGTGTTTCCATTAGGTTTGCAGTAAGTACTTTGGTGTAAAATTGAAATGTATACTCTTTGTATTGTCAAAGCATTGTATGCACTGAGAGAACAACTTTTTTGTCTTGATGTCTAGAGGCATGAAACAACTTTCAGTCATCTCAGAATCATGTGGGAAGTTAACCTAAGGTGTTTCCATTAGGTTTGCACTAAGTACTTTGGTGTAAAATTCAAATGTATAATACTTTTAATGTCAAAGCACTCTATTCTCTGAGAAATCAACTTTTTTGTCTTTATGTACAGGGGCATGAAACAACTTGCAGACATTTCAGAATCATGTGGGAAGTTAACCTTAGGTGTTTCCATTAGGTTTGCAGTAAGTACTTTGGTGTAAAATTGAAATGTATACTCTTTGTATTGTCAAAGCATTGTATGCACTGAGATAACAACTTTTTTGTCTTGATGTCTAGAGGCATGAAACAACTTTCAGTCATCTCAGAATCATGTGGGAAGTTAACCTAAGGTGTTTCCATTAGGTTTGCACTAAGTACTTTGGTGTAAAATTGAAGTGTATACTATTTGTACTGACAAAGCATTGTATGCACTGAGATAACAACTTTGTTGTCTTGATGTATAGAGGTATGA
>NW_027278209.1:0-16032 GCF_030028105.1 Mobula birostris
GAAACTCCTGCCCTCAAACTCATGCACTGAAACTCATGCCCTGAATCTCATGCCTTGAAACTCCTGTCCTGAATCTCATGCCCTGAAATTCATGCCCTGAATCCCATGCCCTGAAACTCAAGCCCTGATTCTCCTACCCTGAAACGCATGCCCTGAATCTCATGCCTTGAAACTCCTGCCTCAAAATCATGCACTGAAACTCATGCACTGAAACTCCTGTCCTTAATCATCTGCCCAGAAACCCATTATCTGAATCACATGCCCTGAAATTCCTGCACTGAATCTCATGCCATGAAACTCATGCCCTGAATCTCATGCCTTGAAACTCCTGTCCTGAATCTCATGCCCTGAAACTCATGCCCTGAATCCCATGCCCTGAAACTCAAGCCCTGATTCTCCTGCCCTGAAACTCATGCCCTGAATCTCATGCCTTGAAACTCCTGGTTCAAAATCATGCACTGAAACTCATGCACTGAAACACATGCCCTGAATTACATGTCCTAAAACTCCTGCCCTGAATCATCTCCCCAGAAACTCCTTATCTGAATCTCATGCCCTGAAATTCCTGCCCTGAATCTCATGCCCTGAAACTCATGCCCTGAATCTCATGCCTTGAAACTACTGCCCTCAAACTCATGCCCTGAAACTCATGCCCTGAATCTCATGCCCTGAAACTCAAGCCCTGATTCTCCTGCCCTGAAACTCCTGCCCTGAAACTCATGCCCTTAAACTCATGCCCTGAATCGCATGCCCTAAAACTCCTGCCCTGAATCATCTGCCCAGAAACTCATTATCTGAATCACATGCCCTGAAACTCCTGTCCTGAAACTCATGCACTGAAACTCATGCCCTGAATCTCATGCCTTGAAACTCCTGCCCTCAAACTCATGCACTGAAACTCATGCACTGAAACTCATGCCCTGAATCTCATGCCTTGAAACTCCTGTCCTGAATCTCATGCCCTGAAACTCATGCCCTGAATCTCATGACCTGAAACTCATGCACTGAAACTCATGCCCTGAATCACATGCCCTAAAACTCCTGCCCTGAATCATCTGCCCAGAAACTCATTATCTGAATCACATTCCCTGAAATTCCTGCCCTAAATCTCATGCCCTGAAACTCATGCCCTGGATCTCATGCCTTGAAACTCCTGCCCTCAAACTCATGCACTGAAACTCATGCCCTGAATCTCATGCCTTGAAACTCCTGTCCTGAATCTCATGCCCTGAAATTCATGCCCTGAATCCAATGCCCTGAAACTCAAGCCCTGATTCTCCTGCCCTGAAACGCATGCCCTGAATCTCATGCCTTGAAACTCCTGCCTCAAAATCATGCACTGAAACTCATGCACTGAAACTCCTGTCCTTAATCATCTGCCCAGAAACTCATTATCTGAATCACATGCCCTGAAATTCCTGCACTGAATCTCATGCCATGAAACTCATGCCCTGAATCTCATGCCTTGAAACTCATGCCCTGAATCTCATGCCTTGAAACTCCTGCCCTCAAACTCATGCACTGAAACTCATGCACTGAAACTCATGCCCTGAATCTCATGCCTTGAAACTCCTGTCCTGAATCTCATGCCCTGAAACTCATGCCCTGAATCTCATGCCCTGAAACTCCTGCACTGAAACTCATACCCTGAAACTCCTGTCCTGAAATTCATGCACTGAAACTCATGTCCTGAATCACATGCCCTAAAACTCCTGCCCTGAATCATCTGCCCAGAAACTCATTATCTGAATCACATGCCCTGAAATTCTTGCCCTAAATCTCATGCCCTGAAACTCATGCCCTGAATCTCATGCCTTGAAACTCCTGTCCTGAATCTCATGCCCTGAAATTCATGCCCTGAATCCCATGCCCTGAAACTCAAGCCCTGATTCTTCTGCCCTGAAATTCATGCCTTGAATCTCATGCCTTGAAACTCCTGCCTCAAAATCATGCACTGAAACTCATGCACTGAAACTCCTGCCCTTAATCATCTGCCTAGAAACTCATTATCTGAATCACATGCCCTGAAATTCCTGCCCCGAATCTCATGCCCTGAAACTCATGCCCTGAATCTCATGCCTTAAAACTCCTGTCCTGAATCCCATGCCCTGAAACTCATGCCCTGAATCCCATGCCCTGAAACTCAAGCCCTGATTCTCCTGCCCTGAAACTCAAGCCCTGAATCTCATGCCTTGAAAATCCTGCCCTCAAACTCATGCACTGAAGCTCATGCACTGAAAGTCATGCCCAGAATCTCATGCCTTGAAACTCCTGTCCTGAATCTCATGCCCTGAAACTCATGCCCTGAATCCCATGCCCTGAAACTCAAGCCCTGATTCTCCTGCCCTGAAACTCATGCCCTGAATCTCATGCCTTGAAATTCTTGCCTCAAAATCATTTACTGAAACTCATGCACTGAAACTCATGCCCTGAATCACATGCCCTAAAACTCCTGCCCTGAATCATCTGCCCAGAAACTCATTATCTGAATCACATGCCCTGAAATTCCTGCCCTGAATCTCATGCCCTGAAACTCAAGCCCTGAATCTCATGCCTTAAAAATCCTGCCCTCAAACTCATGCACTAAAACTCATGCACTGAAACTCATGCCCAGAATCTCATGCCTTGAAACTCCTGTCCTGAATCTCATGCCCCGAAACTCATGCCCTGAATCCCATGCCCTGAAACTCAAGCCCTGATTCTCCTGCCCTGAAACTCATGCCCTGAATCTCATGCCTTGAAACTCCTGCCTCAAAATCATGCACTGAAACTCATGCACTGAAACTCATGCCCTGAATCACATGCCCTAAAACTCCTGCCCTGAATCATCTGCCCAGAAACTCATTATCTGAATCACATTCCCTGAAATTCCTGCCCTAAATCTCATGCCCTGAAACTCATGCCCTGGATCTCATGCCTTGAAACTCCTGCCCTCAAACTCATGCACTGAAACTCATGCCCTGAATCTCATGCCTTGAAACTCCTGTCCTGAATCTCATGCCCTGAAAGTCATGCCCTGAATCCAATGCCCTGAAACTCAAGCCCTGATTCTCCTGCCCTGAAACGCATGCCCTGAATCTCATGCCTTGAAACTCCTGCCTCAAAATCATGCACTGAAACTCATGCACTGAAACTCCTGTCCTTAATCATCTGCCCAGAAACTCATTATCTGAATCACATGCCCTGAAATTCCTGCACTGAATCTCATGCCATGAAAGTCATGCCCTGAATCTCATGCCTTGAAACTCCTGTCCTGAATCTCATGCCCTGAAACTCATGCCCTGAATCCCATGCCCTGAAACTCAAGCCCTGATTCTCCTGCCCTGAAACTCATGCCCTGAATCTCATGCCTTGAAACCCCTGGATCAAAATCATGCACTGAAACTCATGCACTGAAACACATGCCCTGAATTACATGTCCTAAAACTCCTGCCCTGAATCATCTCCCCAGAAACTCCTTACCTGAATCACGTGCCCTGAAATTCCTGCCCTGAATCTCATGCCCTGAAACTCATGCCCTGAATCTCATGCCTTGAAACTACTGCCCTCAAACTCATGCCCTGAAACTCATGCCCTGAATCTCATGCCCTGAAACTCAAGCCCTGATTCTCCTGCCCTGAAACTCCTGCACTGAAACTCATGCCCTGAATCTCATGCCCTGAAACTTCTGCCCTGAAACTCATGCACTGAATCTCATGCGCTAAATCTCATGACCTTAAACTCAAGCCGTGAATATCCTGCACTGAAACTCATGTCCTGAATCTCATGCCTTGAAACTCCTGCCCACAAACTCATGCACTGAAACTCATGCAATGAAACTCATGCCCTGAATCTCATGACTTGAAACTCCTGCCCTCAAACTCATGCTCTGAAACTCATGCAATGAAACTCCTGTCCTGATTCTCATGCCCTGAAACTCATGCCCTGAATCCCATGCCCTGAAACTCAAGCCCTGATTCTCCTGCCAGGAAACTCATGCCCTGAATCTCATGCCTTGAAACTCCTGCCTCAAAATCATGTCCTGAAACTCATGCACTGAAACTCATGCCCTGAATCACATGCCCTAAAACTCCTGCCTGAATCATCTCCCCAGAAACTCATTATCTGAATCACATGCCCTGAAATTCCTGCCCTGAATCTCATGCCTTGAAACTCATGCCCTGAATCTCATGCCTTGAAACTCCTGCCCTCAAACTCATGCACTGAAACTCATGCACTGAAACTCATGCCCTGAATCTCATGCCTTGAAACTCCTGTCCTGAATCTCATGCCCTGAAACTCATGCCCTGAATCTCATGCCCTGAAACTCCTGCACTGAAACTCATACCCTGAAACTCCTGTCCTGAAACACATGCACTGAAACTCATGCCCTGAATCACATGCCCTAAAACTCCTGCCCTGAATCATCTGCCCAGAAACTCATTATCTGAATAACATGCCCTGAAATTCCTGCCCTGAATCTCATGCCCTGAAACTCATGCCCTGAATCTCATGCCTTGAAACTCCTGCACTCAAACTCATGCACTGAAACTCATGCACTGAAACTCATGCCCTGAATCTCATGCCTTGAAACTCCTGTCCTGAATCTCATGCCCTGAAACTCATGCCCTGAATCTCATGCCCTGAAACTCCTGCACTGAAACTCATACCCTGAAACTCCTGTCCTGAAATTCATGCACTGAAACTCATGTCCTGAATCACATGCCCTAAAACTCCTGCCCTGAATCATCTGCCC
The DNA here is from genome assembly GCF_030028105.1 of Mobula birostris. Taxonomy (NCBI): domain Eukaryota; kingdom Metazoa; phylum Chordata; class Chondrichthyes; order Myliobatiformes; family Myliobatidae; genus Mobula; species Mobula birostris. The sequence continues at coordinate 4,736 of NW_027278209.1, forward strand.
AGAAACTCATTATCTGAATCACATGCCCTGAAATTCTTGCCCTAAATCTCATGCCCTGAAACTCATGCCCTGAATCTCATGCCTTGAAACTCCTGTCCTGAATCTCATGCCCTGAAATTCATGCCCTGAATCCCATGCCCTGAAACTCAAGCCCTGATTCTCCTGCCCTAAAACTCATGCCCTGAATCTCATGCCTTGAAACTCCTGCCTCAAAATCATGCACTGAAACTCATGCACTGAAACTCCTGCCCTTAATCATCTGCCTAGAAACTCATTATCTGAATCACATGCCCTGAAATTCCTGCCCCGAATCTCATGCCCTGAAACTCATGCCCTGAATCTCATGCCTTGAAACTCCTGTCCTGAATCCCATGCCCTGAAACTCATGCCCTGAATCCCATGCCCTGAAACTCAAGCCCTGATTCTCCTGCCCTGAAACTCAAGCCCTGAATCTCATGCCTTGAAAATCCTGCCCTCAAACTCATGCACTGAAGCTCATGCACTGAAAGTCATGCCCAGAATCTCATGCCTTGAAACACCTGTCCTGAATCTCATGCCCTGAAACTCATGCCCTGAATCCCATGCCCTGAAACTCAAGCCCTGATTCTCCTGCCCTGAAACTCATGCCCTGAATCTCATGCCTTGAAATTCTTGCCTCAAAATCATTTACTGAAACTCATGCACTGAAACTCATGCCCTGAATCACATGCCCTAAAACTCCTGCCCTGAATCATCTGCCCAGAAACTCATTATCTGAATCACATGCCCTGAAATTCCTGCCCTGAATCTCATGCCCTGAAACTCAAGCCCTGAATCTCATGCCTTAAAAATCCTGCCCTCAAACTCATGCACTAAAACTCATGCACTGAAACTCATGCCCAGAATCTCATGCCTTGAAACTCCTGTCCTGAATCTCATGCCCCGAAACTCATGCCCTGAATCCCATGCCCTGAAACTCAAGCCCTGATTCTCCTGCCCTGAAACTCATGCCCTGAATCTCATGCCTTGAAACTCCTGCCTCAAAATCATGCACTGAAACTCATGCACTGAAACTCATGCCCTGAATCACATGCCCTAAAACTCCTGCCCTGAATCATCTGCCCAGAAACTCATTATCTGAATCACATGCTCTGAAATTCCTGCCCTGAATCTCATGCCCTGAAACTCATGCCCTGAATCTCATGCCCTGAAACTTCTGCCCTGAAACTCATGCACTGAATCTCATGCGCTAAATCTCATGACCTTAAACTCAAGCCGTGAATATCCTGCCCTGAAACTCATGCCCTGAATCTCATGCCTTGAAACTCCTGCCCTCAAACTCATGCACTGAAACTCATGCACTGAAACTCATGCCCTGAATCTCATGCCTTGAAACTCCAGCCCTCAAACTCATGCTCTGAAACTCATGCATTGAAACTCCTGTCCTGATTCTCACGCCATGAAACTCATGCCCTGAATCCCATGCCCTGAAACTCAAGCCCTGATTCTCCTGCCCTGAAACTCATGCCCTGAATCTCATGCCTTGAAACTCCTGCCTCAAAATCATGTCCTGAAACTCATGCACTGAAACTCATGCCCTGAATCACATGCCCTAAAACTCCTGCCCTGAATCATCTCCCCAGAAACTCATTATCTGAATCACATGCCCTGAAATCCCTGCCCTGAATCTGATGCCCTGAAACTCATGCCCTGAATCTCATGCCTTGAAACTCCTGCCCTCAAACTCATGCACTGAAACTCATGCACTGAAACTCATGCCCTGAATCTCATGCCTTGAAACTCCTGTCCTGAATCTCATGCCCTGAAACTCATGCCCTGAATCTCATGCCCTGAAACTCCTGCACTGAAACTCATACCCTGAAACTCCTGTCCTGAAACACATGCACTGAAACTCATGCCCTGAATCACATGCCCTAAAACTCCTGCCCTGAATCATCTGCCCAGAAACTCATTATCTGAATCACATGCCCTGAAATTCCTGCAGTAAATCTCATGCCCTGAAACTCATGCCCTGGATCTCATGCCTTGAAACTCCTGCCCTCAAACTCATGCACTGAAACTCATGCCCTGAATCTCATGCCTTGAAACTCCTGTCCTGAATCTCATGCCCTGAAATTCATGCCCTGAATCCCATGCCCTGAAACTCAAGCCCTGATTCTCCTGCCCTGAAACTCATGCCCTGAATCTCATGCCTTGAAACTCCTGCCTCAAAATCATGCACTGAAACTCATGCACTGAAACTCCTGTCCTTAATCATCTGCCCAGAAACTCATTATCTGAATCACATGCCCTGAAATTCCTGCCCTGAATCTCATGCCCTGAAACTCATGCCCTGAATCTCATGCCTTGAAACTCCTGTCCTGAATCTCATGCCCTGAAACTCATGCCCTGAATCCCATGCCCTGAAACTCAAGCCCTGATTCTCCTGCCCTGAAACCCAAGCCCTGAGTCTCATGCCTTGAAACTCCTGCCTCAAAATCATGCACTGAAACTCATGCACTGAAACTCATGCCCTGAATCACATGCCCTAAAACTCCTGCCCTGAATCATCTCCCCAGCAACTCCTTATCTGAATCACATGCCCTGAAATTCCTGCCCTGAATCTCATGCCCTGAAACTCATGCCCTGAAGCTCATGCCCTGAATCTCAAGCCCTGATTCTCCTGCCCTGAAACTCCTGCCCTGAAACTCATGCCCTGAATCTCATGCCCTGGAACTTCTGCCCTGAATCTCATGCACTGAATCTCATACCCTGAAACTCCTGCCCTGAAACTCATGCACTGAAACTCATGCCCTGAATCACATGCCCTAAATCTCCTGCCCTCAATCATCTGCCCAGAAACTCATTATCTGAATCACATGCCCTGAAATTCCTGCCCTAAATCTCATGCCCTGAAACTCATGCCCTGAATCTCATGCCTTGAAACTCCTGCCCTCAAACTCATGCACTGAAACTCATGCACTGACACTCATGCCCTGAATCTCATGCCTTGAAACTCCTGTCCTGATTCTCATGCCCTGAAACTCATGCCCTGAATCCCATGCCCTGAAACTCAAGCCCTGATTCTCCTGCCCTGAAACTCATGCCCTGAATCTCATGCCTAGAAACTCCTGCTTCAAAATCATGTCCTGAAACTCATGCACTGAAACTCATGCCCTGAATCACATGCCCTAAATCTCCTGCCCTGAATCATCTCCCCAGAAACTCATTATCTGAATCACATGCCCTGAAATTCCTGCCCTGAATCTCATGCCCTGAAACTCATGCCCTGAATCTCATGCCTTGAAACTCCTGCCCTCAAACTCATGCACTGAAACTCATGCACTGAAACTCATGCCCTGAATCTCATGCCTTGAAACTCCTGTCCTGAATCTCATGCCCTGAAACTCATGCCCTGAATCTCATGACCTGAAACTCCTGCACTGAAACTCATACCCTGAAACTCCTGTCCTGAAACTCATGCACTGAAACTCATGCCCTGAATCACATGCCCTAAAACTCCTGCCCTGAATCATCTGCCCAGAAACTCATTATCTGAATCACATTCCCTGAAATTCCTGCCCTAAATCTCATGCCCTGAAACTCATGCCCTGGATCTCATGCCTTGAAACTCCTGCCCTCAAACTCATGCACTGAAACTCATGCCCTGAATCTCATGCCTTGAAACTCCTGTCCTGAATCTCATGCCCTGAAAGTCATGCCCTGAATCCAATGCCCTGAAACTCAAGCCCTGATTCTCCTGCCCTGAAACGCATGCCCTGAATCTCATGCCTTGAAACTCCTGCCTCAAAATCATGCACTGAAACTCATGCACTGAAACTCCTGTCCTTAATCATCTGCCCAGAAACTCATTATCTGAATCACATGCCCTGAAATTCCTGCACTGAATCTCATGCCATGAAACTCATGCCCTGAATCTCATGCCTTGAAACTCCTGTCCTGAATCTCATGCCCTGAAACTCATGCCCTGAATCCCATGCCCTGAAACTCAAGCCCTGATTCTCCTGCCCTGAAACTCATGCCCTGAATCTCATGCCTTGAAACTCCTGGATCAAAATCATGCACTGAAACTCATGCACTGAAACACATGCCCTGAATTACATGTCCTAAAACTCCTGCCCTGAATCATCTCCCCAGAAACTCCTTACCTGAATCACATGCCCTGAAATTCCTGCCCTGAATCTCATGCCCTGAAACTCATGCCCTGAATCTCATGCCTTGAAACTACTGCCCTCAAACTCATGCCCTGAAACTCATGCCCTGAATCTCATGCCCTGAAACTCAAGCCCTGATTCTCCTGCCCTGAAACTCCTGCACTGAAACTCATGCCATGAATCTCATATCCTGAAACTCACGCCCTGAATTACATGCCCTGAAACTCCTGCCCTGAAACTCATGCCCTTAAACTCATGCCCTGAATCACATGCCCTAAAACTCCTGCCCTGAATCATCTGCCCAGAAACTCATTATCTGAATCACATGCCCTGAAACTCCTGTCCTGAAACTCATGCACTGAAACTCATGCCCTGAATCTCATGCCTTGAAACTCCTGCCCTCAAACTCATGCACTGAAACTCATGCACTGAAACTCATGCCCTGAATCTCATGCCTTGAAACTCCTGCCTCAAAATCATGCCCTGAAACTCATGCACTGAAACTCATGCCCTCAATCACATGCCCTAAAACTCCTGCCCTGAATTATCTCCCCAGAAACTCATTATCTGAATCACATGCCCTGAAATTCCTGCCCTGAATCTCATGCACTGAAACTCATGCCCTGAATCTCATGCCTTGAAACTCCTGCCCTCAAACTCATGCACTGAAACTCATGCACTGAAACTCATACCCTGAATCTCATGCCGTGAAACTCCTGTCCTGAATCTCATGCCCAGAAACTCATACCCTGAATCTCATGCCCTGAAACTCCTGCACTGAAACTCATGCCATGAATCTCATATCCTGAAACTCACGCCCTGAATTACATGCCCTGAAACTCCTGCACTGAAACTCATGTCCTGAAACTCATGCACTGAATCTCATACCCTGAAACTCCTGCCCTGAAACTCATGCTCTGAAACTCATGCATTGAAACTCCTGTCCTGATTCTCATGCCATGAAACTCATGCCCTGAATCCCATGCCCTGAAACTCAAGCCCTGATTCTCCTGCCCTGAAACTCATGCCCTGAATCTCATGCCTTGAAACTCCTGCCTCAAAATCATGTCCTGAAACTCATGCACTGAAACTCATGCCCTGAATCACATGCCCTAAAACTCCTGCCCTGAATCATCTCCCCAGAAACTCATTATCTGAATCACATGCCCTGAAATTCCTGCCCTGAATCGCATGCCCTGAAACTCATGCCCTGAATCTCATGCCTTGAAACTCCTGCCCTCAAACTCAAACACTGAAACTCATGCACTGAAACTCATGCCCTGAATCTCATGCCTTGAAACTCAAGCCCTGATTCTCCTGCCCTGAAACTCATGCCCTGAATCTCATGCCTTGAAACTCCTGCCTCAAAATCATGCACTGAAACTCATGCACTGAAACTCCTGTCCTTAATCATCTGCCCAGAAACTCATTATCTGAATCACATGCCCTGAAATTCCTGCCCTGAATCTCATGCCCTGAAACTCATGCCCTGAATCTCATGCCTTGAAACTCCTGTCCTGAACCTCATGCCCTGAAACTCATGCCCTGAATCCCATGCCCTGAAACTCAAGCCCTGATTCTCCTGCCCTGAAACTCATGCCATGAATCTCATATCCTGAAACTCACGCCCTGAATTACATGCCCTGAAACTCCTGCCCTGAAACTCATGCCCTTAAACTCGTGCCCTGAATCTGATGCCCTGAAACTCCTGCCCTGAAACTCATGCACTGAAACTCATGCCCTGAATCACATGCCCTAAAACTCCTGCCCTCAATCATCTGCCCAGAAACTCATTATCTGAATCACATGCCCTGACATTCCTGCCCTAAATCTCATGCCCTGAAACTCATGCCCTGAATCTCATGCCTTGAAACTCCTGCCCTCAAACTCATGCACTGAAACTCATGCACTGACACTCATGCCCTGAATCTCATGCCTTGAAACTCCTGTCCTGATTCTCATGCCCTGAAACTCATGCCCTGAATCCCATGCCCTGAATCTCAAGCCCTGATTCTCCTGCCCTGAAACTCATGCCCTGAATCTCATGCCTAGAAACTCCTGCTTCAAAATCATGTCCTGAAACTCATGCACTGAAACTCATGCCCTGAATCACATGCCCTAAATCTCCTGCCCTGAATCATCTCCCCAGAAACTCATTATCTGAATCACATGCCCTGAAATTCCTGCCCTGAATCTCATGCCCTGAAACTCATGCCCTGAATCTCATGCCTTGAAACTCCTGCCCTCAAACTCATGCACTGAAACTCATGCACTGAAACTCATGCCCTGAATCTCATGCCTTGAAACTCCTGTCCTGAATCTCATGCCCCTGAAACTCATGCCCTGAATCTCATGACCTGAAACTCCTGCACTGAAACTCATACCCTGAAACTCCTGTCCTGAAACTCATGCACTGAAACTCATGCCCTGAATCACATGCCCTAAAACTCCTGCCCTGAATCATCTGCCCAGAATCTCATTATCTGAATCACATTCCCTGAAATTCCTGCCCTAAATCTCATGCCCTGAAACTCATGCCCTGGATCTCATGCCTTGAAACTCCTGCCCTCAAACTCATGCACTGAAACTCATGCCCTGAATCTCATGCCTTGAAACTCCTGTCCTGAATCTCATGCCCTGAAATTCATGCCCTGAATCCCATGCCCTGAAACTCAAGCCCTGATTCTCCTACCCTGAAACGCATGCCCTGAATCTCATGCCTTGAAACTCCTGCCTCAAAATCATGCACTGAAACTCATGCACTGAAACTCCTGTCCTTAATCATCTGCCCAGAAACTCATTATCTGAATCACATGCCCTGAAATTCCTGCACTGAATCTCATGCCATGAAACTCATGCCCTGAATCTCATGCCTTGAAACTCCTGTCCTGAATCTCATGCCCTGAAACTCATGCCCTGAATCCCATGCCCTGAAACTCAAGCCCTGATTCTCCTGCCCTGAAACTCATGCCCTGAATCTCATGCCTTGAAACTCCTGGTTCAAAATCATGCACTGAAACTCATGCACTGAAACACATGCCCTGAATTACATGTCCTAAAACTCCTGCCCTGAATCATCTCCCCAGAAACTCCTTATCTGAATCACATGCCCTGAAATTCCTGCCCTGAATCTCATGCCCTGAAACTCATGCCCTGAATCTCATGCCTTGAAACTACTGCCCTCAAACTCATGCCCTGAAACTCATGCCCTGAATCTCATGCCCTGAAACTCAAGCCCTGATTCTCCTGCCCTGAAACTCCTGCCCTGAAACTCATGCCCTTAAACTCATGCCCTGAATCGCATGCCCTAAAACTCCTGCCCTGAATCATCTGCCCAGAAACTCATTATCTGAATCACATGCCCTGAAACTCCTGTCCTGAAACTCATGCACTGAAACTCATGCCCTGAATCTCATGCCTTGAAACTCCTGCCCTCAAACTCATGCACTGAAACTCATGCACTGAAACTCATGCCCTGAATCTCATGCCTTGAAACTCCTGTCCTGAATCTCATGCCCTGAAACTCATGCCCTGAATCTCATGACCTGAAACTCATGCACTGAAACTCATGCCCTGAATCACATGCCCTAAAACTCCTGCCCTGAATCATCTGCCCAGAAACTCATTATCTGAATCACATTCCCTGAAATTCCTGCCCTAAATCTCATGCCCTGAAACTCATGCCCTGGATCTCATGCCTTGAAACTCCTGCCCTCAAACTCATGCACTGAAACTCATGCCCTGAATCTCATGCCTTGAAACTCCTGTCCTGAATCTCATGCCCTGAAATTCATGCCCTGAATCCAATGCCCTGAAACTCAAGCCCTGATTCTCCTGCCCTGAAACGCATGCCCTGAATCTCATGCCTTGAAACTCCTGCCTCAAAATCATGCACTGAAACTCATGCACTGAAACTCCTGTCCTTAATCATCTGCCCAGAAACTCATTATCTGAATCACATGCCCTGAAATTCCTGCACTGAATCTCATGCCATGAAACTCATGCCCTGAATCTCATGCCTTGAAACTCCTGTCCTGAATCTCATGCCCTGAAACTCATGCCCTGAATCCCATGCCCTGAAACTCAAGCCCTGATTCTCCTGCCCTGAAACTCATGCCCTGAATCTCATGCCTTGAAACTCCTGGTTCAAAATCATGCACTGAAACTCATGCACTGAAACTCATGCCCTGAATCACATGGCCTAAAACTCCTGCCCTGAATCATCTCCCCAGAAACTCCTTACCTGAATCACATGCCCTGAAATTCCTGCCCTGAATCTCATGCCCTGAAACTCATGCCCTGAATCTCATGCCTTGAAACTACTGCCCTCAAACTCATGCCCTGAAACTCATGCCCTGAATCTCATGCCCTGAAACTCAAGCCCTGATTCTCCTGCCCTGAAACTCCTGCACTGAAACTCATGCCATGAATCTCATATCCTGAAACTCACGCCCTGAATTACATGCCCTGAAACTCCTGCCCTGAAACTCATGCCCTTAAACTCATGCCCTGAATCACATGCCCTAAAACTCCTGCCCTGAATCATCTGCCCAGAAACTCATTATCTGAATCACATGCCCTGAAACTCCTGTCCTGAAACTCATGCACTGAAACTCATGCCCTGAATCTCATGCCTTGAAACTCCTGCCCTCAAACTCATGCACTGAAACTCATGCACTGAAACTCATGCCCTGAATCTCATGCCTTGAAACTCCTGCCTCAAAATCATGCCCTGAAACTCATGCACTGAAACTCATGCCCTCAATCACATGCCCTAAAACTCCTGCCCTGAATCATCTCCCCAGAAACTCATTATCTGAATCACATGCCCTGAAATTCCTGCCCTGAATCTCATGCCCTGAAACTCATGCCCTGAATCTCATGCCTTGAAACTCCTGCCCTCAAACTCAAACACTGAAACTCATGCACTGAAACTCATGCCCTGAATCTCATGCCTTGAAACTCCTGTCCTGAATCTCATGCCCTGAAACTCATGCCCTGAATCTCATGCCCTGAAACTCCTGCACTGAAACTCATACCCTGAAACTCCTGTCCTGAAACACATGCACTGAAACTCATGCCCTGAATCACATGCCCTAAAACTCCTGCCCTGAATCATCTGCCCAGAAACTCATTATCTGAATCACATGCCCTGAAATTCCTGCACTAAATCTCATGCCCTGAAACTCATGCCCTGGATCTCATGCCTTGAAACTCCTGCCCTCAAACTCATGCACTGGAACTCATGCCCTGAATCTCATGCCTTGAAACTCCTGTCCTGAATCTCATGCACCGAAATTCATGCCCTGAATCCCATGCCCAGAAACTCAAGCCCTGATTCTCCTGCCCTGAAACTCATGCCCTGAATCTCATGCCTTGAAACTCCTGCCTCAAAATCATGCACTGAAACTCATGCACTGAAACTCCTGTCCTTAATCATCTGCCCAGAAACTCATTATCTGAATCACATGCCCTGAAATTCCTGCCCTGAATCTCATGCCCTGAAACTCATGCCCTGAATCTCATGCCTTGAAACTCCTGTCCTGAACCTCATGCCCTGAAACTCATGCCCTGAATCCCATGCCCTGAAACTCAAGCCCTGATTCTCCTGCCCTGAAACTCATGCCATGAATCTCATATCCTGAAACTCACGCCCTGAATTACATGCCCTGAAACTCCTGCCCTGAAACTCATGCCCTTAAACTCGTGCCCTGAATCTGATGCCCTGAAACTCCTGCCCTGAAACTCATGCACTGAAACTCATGCCCTGAATCACATGCCCTAAAACTCCTGCCCTCAATCATCTGCCCAGAAACTCATTATCTGAATCACATGCCCTGAAATTCCTGCCCTAAATCTCATGCCCTGAAACTCATGCCCTGAATCTCATGCCTTGAAACTCCTGCCCTCAAACTCATGCACTGAAACTCATGCACTGACACTCATGCCCTGAATCTCATGCCTTGAAACTCCTGTCCTGATTCTCATGCCCTGAAACTCATGCCCTGAATCCCATGCCCTGAATCTCAAGCCCTGATTCTCCTGCCCTGAAACTCATGCCCTGAATCTCATGCCTAGAAACTCCTGCTTCAAAATCATGTCCTGAAACTCATGCACTGAAACTCATGCCCTGAATCACATGCCCTAAATCTCCTGCCCTGAATCATCTCCCCAGAAACTCATTATCTGAATCACATGCCCTGAAATTCCTGCCCTGAATCTCATGCCCTGAAACTCATGCCCTGAATCTCATGCCTTGAAACTCCTGCCCTCAAACTCATGCACTGAAACTCATGCCCTGAATCTCATGCCTTGAAACTCCTGTCCTGAATCTCATGCCCTGAAATTCATGCCCTGAATCCCATGCCCTGAAACTCAAGCCCTGATTCTCCTACCCTGAAACGCATGCCCTGAATCTCATGCCTTGAAACTCCTGCCTCAAAATCATGCACTGAAACTCATGCACTGAAACTCCTGTCCTTAATCATCTGCCCAGAAACTCATTATCTGAATCACATGCCCTGAAATTCCTGCACTGAATCTCATGCCATGAAACTCATGCCCTGAATCTCATGCCTTGAAACTCCTGTCCTGAATCTCATGCCCTGAAACTCATGCCCTGAATCCCATGCCCTGAAACTCAAGCCCTGATTCTCCTGCCCTGAAACTCATGCCCTGAATCTCATGCCTTGAAACTCCTGGTTCAAAATCATGCACTGAAACTCATGCACTGAAACACATGCCCTGAATTACATGTCCTAAAACTCCTGCCCTGAATCATCTCCCCAGAAACTCCTTATCTGAATCACATGCCCTGAAATTCCTGCCCTGAATCTCATGCCCTGAAACTCATGCCCTGAATCTCATGCCTTGAAACTACTGCCCTCAAACTCATGCCCTGAAACTCATGCCCTGAATCTCATGCCCTGAAACTCAAGCCCTGATTCTCCTGCCCTGAAACTCCTGCCCTGAAACTCATGCCCTTAAACTCATGCCCTGAATCGCATGCCCTAAAACTCCTGCCCTGAATCATCTGCCCAGAAACTCATTATCTGAATCACATGCCCTGAAACTCCTGTCCTGAAACTCATGCACTGAAACTCATGCCCTGAATCTCATGCCTTGAAACTCCTGCCCTCAAAC
>NW_027278210.1:0-15990 GCF_030028105.1 Mobula birostris
TGCACATCTCGTACCGTCCCCTATATCGCTGTGTTTTCACGCACCTCCCGTAGCTTCGCCTACATTGCTGTTTTCGCGCACATCCCATAGCTTCACCTTGATCGCTGTGTTATTGCTCACCTCTCATAGCTTACCCTATATCGTCGTGTTTTCACGCACCTCGCATGTCTTCACCTATATCGCTATGTTTTCGCTCCTATCATTACTTCCCCTATATCGCTGTGTATTCTCGCACCTCTGATACATTCTCCTGTATTGCCATGTTTTCGCACACCTCTTACAATTTCCCCAATATCGCCGTGTTCTCGCACACCTCTCATACCTTCCCCTATATCACTGTTTTTTTGCGCACGTCCCATAGCGTCCCCTATATCGCTGTGTCTTCTCGTACCTCTGATACATTCCCCTGTATCGCCCTGTTATCACGCACATCGCCTAGCTTCCACAATATTGCCCTATTTTTGCGCACCTCTCATGTCTTCCCCTATATCACTGTGTTTTCGCACACCTCCCATAACATACCCTATATTGCTGTGCCTTCGCACACCTCTCATACCTTCCTCTATATCGCCTTATTTGCGAGCACCTCCCATACCTTCCCCTTATCGCTGTGTTTTCGTGTACCTCTCATACCTTCCCCTATATCACTATGTATTCGCGCACGTCCCTTAGCGTACCCTATATCGCTGTGTATTCGCACACCTCTCATACCTTCCCCTATATCGCCCTGTTTTCGCGCACAACCCATACCTTCCACTATATTGCCCGGTTTTCGCGCACCTCTCATGTCTTCCACTACATCGCTGTGTTTTCTTGCACCTCTGATGCATTCCCATGTAACGCCAAGTTTTCGCGCACCTCTCATGATTTCCCCTATATCGCCGTGTTTACGCGCACCTCTCATACCTCCCTGTATATCGGCATGTTTTTATGCACATCTCATACCGTCTCCTATATCGCTGTGCCTTTGTGCACCTCTCATATCTTCCCCTATATCGCCCTGTTTTCGCGCACCTCCTATACCTTCCCTTATATCGCTGCGTTTTCGTGCACCTCTCATACCTTCCCCTATATTGCCATTTTCGCGCACCTCCTATAACTTCCCTTATATCACTGTGTTTTCATGCACCTCTCATACCTTCCACTATATCGCTGTGTTTTCATGCACATCTCATAACGTCCCCTATTTTGCTGTGTATTCGTGCACCTCCCATAACATCCCCAATTTCTCTGTGCCTTCGCGCACCTCTCATACCTTCCCCTATATCGCCGTGTTTTCATGCACATCTCATAACATCCCCAATATCGCTGGGTTTTTACGCACCTCTCATAATTTCCCCTATATCGCCCTGCTTTCGAACACCTCCCATACCTTCCCCTATATTGCTGTGTTTTCGTTTACCTCTCATACCTCCCCCTATGTCGCTGTGTTTTCACGCACCTCTCATAACTTCTCATATATTGCTGTATTTTTGCGCACCTCTCATAACTACCCCTATATTGCCGTTTTTTTATGTACATCTCATAACGTCCCCTATTTCACTGTGTATTCGTGCACCTCCCATAACATCCCCTATATCGCTGTGCCTTCGTGCACCTCTCATACCTTCCCCTATATCGCCCTGTTTTCGCCCACCTCCTATAACTTCCCTTATATTGCTGTGTTTTCGTGCACCTCTCATACATCCCCTTCTATCGTTGTGTTTTCACGCACCTTTCATAACTTCTCCTATATTGCTGTATTTTTGCGCAGCTCTCATAACTTCCCCTATATCGCCGTGTTTTTATGCACATCTCATAACGTCCCCTATATCACTGGATTTTCACGCACCTCTCATAACTTCCCCTATATCATCCTGCTTTCGAGCACCTCCCATACCTTCCCCTATATCGCTGTGTTTTCGTGTACCTCTCATACCTCCCCCTATATTGCTGTGTTTTCACGCACCTCTAATAACTTCTCCCATATTGCTGTATTATTGTGCACCTCTCATAACTTCCCCTATATCGCCGTGTTTTCGTGCACCTCTCATACCTTCCCTATATCGCTGTGTTTTCACACACCTCTCATAACTTCCCCTATATCGATGCGTTTTTGTGCACCTCTCATAACTTCCCTAATATCGCTGCGTTTTTATGCACATCTCATCACGTCCCCTATAGCACTGTGTATTCACGCACCTCCCATAGCATCCCCTGTATCGCTGTGCCTTGCACACCTCTCATAGCTTCCCCTATATCGCTGTCTTTTCACGCACATCTCATCACGTCCCCTATAACGCTGTGTATTCACGCACCTCCCATAGCATCCCCTGTATCGCTGTGCCTTGCACACCTCTCATAGCTTCCCCTATATCGCTGTCTTTTCACGCACATCCCATAGATACACTTTTATCGCTGTGTTATTGCTCACCTCTCATAGCTTCCCCTGTATCGCATTGTTTTTGCTCACCTCTCATAGCTTCCTCCATATCTCCGTGTCTTTGCGCACCTCCAATGTCTTCACTTGATCGCTATGTTTTCGCTCCTCTAAATACTTCCCCTATATCGCTGTGTTTTCTCGCACATCTGATACATTCTCCCATATCGCCGTGTTTTCGCACACCTCTCATAATTTCCCCTATATCGCTGTGTTCTCGCACACCTCTCATACCTTCCCCTATATCACTGTGTTTTCGCGAACGTCTCATTGCGTCCCCTATATCGCCGTGTTTTCGCGCACCTCTCATGTCTTCACCGAGATCGCTATGTTTTTGCTCCTCTCATTACTTCCCCTATATCGCTGTGTTTTCTCGCACGTCTGATACATTATCCCGTATCGCCGTGTTTTCGCACATCCCTCATACCTTCCCCTATATCACTGTGTTTTTGCGCAAGTCCCTTAGATTCCCTATATCGCTGTGCTTTTGCGCACCTCTCTTACCTTCCCCTACATTGCTGTGTTTTCTCGCACCTCTGATGCATTCGCCTGTAATGCCAAGTTTTCGCGCACCTCTCATTCTTTCCCATATATCGCCGTGCTTTCGCGCACCTCTCATAGCTTCCCATATATCGCCGTGTTTTCATACACATCTCATACCGTCCCCTATATCACTGTGTTTTCGCGTACCTCCCATAGCATCCCCTATATCGCTGTGCCTTCGTGCACCTCTCATACCTTTCCGTATATCGCCGTGTTTTCATGCACATCTCATAACGTCCCCTATAATGCCGTATTTTTGCTCACCTCTCATAACTTCCTCTATATCGCCCTGTTTTCGCGCACCTCTCATGGTTTCCCGACTATCGCCGTGTATTCATGCACATCTCGTACCGTCCCCTATATCGCTGTGTTTTCACACACCTCTCATACCGTCCCCTATATCGCTGTGTTTTCACTCACCTCTCATACCTTTCCCTATATCGCTGTCTTTTCGTGCACATCGCATAGATTCACCTTTATCGCTGTGTTATTGCTCACCTCTCATAGCTTCCCCTACATCGCCGTGTTTTTGCACACCTCTCATAACTTCCCCTATATCGCTGTATTGTTATGCACATCTCATAACGTCCCCTATATCGCTGTGTATTCGCGCACCTCCCGTTGCATCCCCTATTTCGCTGTGCCTTCGCGCACCTCTCATATCTTCCCCTATATCGCCCTGTTTTCACGCTCCTCGCATTCATTCACCTATATCGCCCTGTTTTCGTACACCTCCCATTCCTTCACCTATATCGCTGTTTTCGTGCACCTCTCATACCTTCCCTATATCGCTGTGTTTTCACACACCTCTCATAACTTCTCCTATATGGCTGTGCCTTCGTGCACCTCTCATACCTTCCCCTATATCGCCCTGTTTTCGCCCACCTCCTATACCTTCCCTTATATCGCTGTGTTTTCGTGCACCTCTCATGCCTCCCCTTCTATCGTTGTGTTTTCACACACCTCTCATAACTTCCCCTATATCGATGCGTTTTTGTGCACCTCTCATAACTTCCCTAATATCGCTGCGTTTTCATGCACATCTCATCACGTCCCCTATAGCGCTGAGTATTCACGCACCTCCCATAGCATCCCCTGTATCGCTGTGCCTTGTGCACCTCTCATAACTTCCCCTATATCGCTGTCTTTTCACGCACATCCCATAGATTCACTTTTATCGCTGTGTTATTGCTCACCTCTCATAGCTTCCCCTGTATCGCCGTGTTTTTGCTCACTTCTCATAGCTTCCTCTATATCTCCGTGTCTTTGCGCACCTCTCATGTCTTCACTTGATCGCTATGTTTTTGCTCCTCTAAATACTTCCCCTATATCGCTGTGTTTTCTCGCACCTCCCATAGCATCCTCTATATCACTGTGCCTTGCACACCTCCCATAGCATCCCCTATATCACTGTGCTGTCACTCACCTCTCATATCTTCCCCTATATCGCCCTGTTTTCTCACACTTCCCATACCTTCCCCTATATCGGTGTCTTTTCACACACCTCTCACGGCTTACCCAATATCGCCGTGTTTTCATGCACATCTCATAACGTCCCCTATATCACTGTGTATTCACGCTCCTCCCATAGAATCCCTTATATCGTTGTTTCTTCGTGCACCTCTCATACCTTCCCCAATATCGCCCTGTTTTCGCGCACCTCCCATACATTCCCCTATATCGCTGTGTTTTCGTGCACCTCTCATACCTCCCCCTATATCGCTGTGTTTTCACGCACCTCTCATAACTTCTCCTATATCGCTGTAATTTTGTGCACATCTCATGGCTTCCCCAATATCGCCGTGTTTTCATACACATCTCATACCGTCACCTATATCTCTGTGTTTTCGCGCACCTCCCATGGCATCCCCTATATCGCTGTGTCTTCGTGCACCTCTCATACCTTCCCCTATATCGCCCTGTTTTCGCGCTCCTCTTATAATTTCCCCTATATCGCTGTGTTTTCACGCACCTCTCATGGCTTCCCCAATATCGCCGTGTATTCGTGCTCGTCTCATACCTTCCCCTATATCACTGTGTTTTCGCGCAAGTCCCATAGTGTCCCCTATATCGCTGTGTTTTCTCGCACCTCTGATGCATTCCCCTGTATCTCCGTGTTGTCGCGCACATCCCATAGATTCCACTATATTGCCCTGTTTTTGCGCACCTCTCATGTCTTCCCCATTTCACTGTATTTTCGCGCACCTCCCATAGAATCCCCTATATTGCTGTGCCTTCGCGCACCTCTCATACCTTCCCCTATATTGCCCTGTTTTCGCGCACCTCCCATACCTTCCCCTATATCGCCGTGTTTTCGTGCACCTCTCATACCTTCCCTATATCGCTGTGTTTTCACACACCTCTCATAACTTCCCCTATATCGATGCGTTTTTGTGCACCTCTCATAACTTCCCTAATATCGCTGCGTTTTCATGCACATCAAATCAAGTCCCCTATAGCGCTGTGTATTCACACACCTCCCATAGCATCCCCTGTATCGCTGTGCCTTGCGCATCTCTCATAGCTTCCCCTATATCGCTGTCTTTTCGCGCACATCCCATAGATTCACCTTTATCGCTGTGTTATTGCTCACCTCTCATAGCTTCCCCTGTATCGCCGTGTTTTTACTCACCTCTCATAGCTTCCCCCATATCTCCGTGTCTTTGCGCACCTCTCATGTCTTCACCTGATCGCTATGTTTTCGCTCCTCTAATTACTTCCCCTATATCGCTGTGTTTTCTCGCACATCTGATACATTCTCCTATATCGCCGTGTTTTCGCACACCTCTCATAATTTCCCCTATATCGCTCTGTTCTCGCACACCTCTCATACCTTCCCCTATATCACTGTGTTTTCGCGAACGTCTCATTGTGTCCCCTATATCGCTGTGTTTTCACGCACCTCTCATAACTTCCCCTATATCACCCTGCTTTCGAGCACCTCCCATACGTTCCCCTATATCGTTGTGTTTTCGTATACCTCTCATACCTCCCCCTATATTGTTGTGTTTTCACGCTCCTCTAATAACTTCTCCTATATTGCTTTATTATTGCGCACCTCTCATAACTTCCCCTGTATCGCCGTGTTTTCGTTCACCTCTCATACCTTCCCTATATCGCTGTGTTTTCACACACCTCTCATAACTTCTCCTATATCGCTGTGTTTTTGTGCACCTCTCATAACCTCCCTAATATCGCTGCGTTTTCATGCACATCTCATCACATCCGCTATATCGCTGTGTATTCACGCACCTCCCATAGCATCCCCTATATCGCTGTGCCTTGCGCACCTCTCATAGCTTCCCCTATATCGCTGTCTTTTCGCGCACATCCCATAGATTCACCTTTATCGCTGTGTTATTGCTCACCTCTCATAGCTTCCCCTGTATCGCCGTGTTTTTACTCACCTCTCATAGCTTCCCCCATATCTCCGTGTCTTTGCGCACCTCTCATGTCTTCACCTGATCGCTATGTTTTCGCTCCTCTAATTACTTCCCCTATATCGCTGTGTTTTCTCGCACATCTGATACATTCTCCTATATCGCCGTGTTTTCGCACACCTCTCATAATTTCCCCTATATCGCTCTGTTCTCGCACACCTCTCATACCTTCCCCTATATCACTGTGTTTTCGCGAACGTCTCATTGTGTCCCCTATATCGCTGTGTTTTCACGCACCTCTCATAACTTCCCCTATATCACCCTGCTTTCGAGCACCTCCCATACGTTCCCCTATATCGTTGTGTTTTCGTATACCTCTCATACCTCCCCCTATATTGTTGTGTTTTCACGCTCCTCTAATAACTTCTCCTATATTGCTTTATTATTGCGCACCTCTCATAACTTCCCCTGTATCGCCGTGTTTTCGTTCACCTCTCATACCTTCCCTATATCGCTGTGTTTTCACACACCTCTCATAACTTCTCCTATATCGCTGTGTTTTTGTGCACCTCTCATAACCTCCCTAATATCGCTGCGTTTTCATGCACATCTCATCACGTCCGCTATATCGCTGTGTATTCACGCACCTCATATAGCATCCCCTATATCGCTGTGCCTTGCGCACCTCTCATAGCTTCCCCTATATTGCTGTCTTTTCGCGCACATCCCATAGATTCACCTTTATCGCTGTGTTATTGCTTACCTCTCATATCTTCCCCTGTATCGCCGTGTTTTTGCTCACCTCTCATAGCTTCCCCCATATCGCCGTGTTTCTGCGCACCTCTCATGTCTTCACCTAGATCGCTATGTTTTTGCTCCTCTCAATACTTCCCCTATATCGCTGTGTTTTCTCGCACATCTGATACATTCTCCCGTATCGCCGTGTTTTCGCACACCTCTCATAATTTCCCCTATATCGCCGTGTTCTCGCACATCTCTCATACCTTCCACTATATCACTGTTTTTTCGCGAACGTCGCATTGCGTCCCCTGTATCGCTGTGTTTTCTCACACCTCTCATACCTTACCCTATATCGCCCTGTTTTCGTGCACATCCCATAGATTCCACTATATTGCCCTGTTTTCGCGAACCTCTCATGTATTCCACTACATAGTTGTGTTTTCTTGCACCTCTGATGCATTCCCCTGTAACGCCAAGTTTTTGCGCACCTCGCATACTTTCCCCTATATCGCCGTGTTTACGCGCACCTCTCATACCTCCACCTATATCGCCACGTTTTTATGCACATCTCATCCCGTCTCCTATATCGCTGTGTTTTTGCGCACCTACCATAGCATCCCCTATATCGAATGTGCCCTCGTGCACCTCTCATACCTTCCCCTATAGCGCCCTGTTTTCGCGCACCTCCTATACGTTCCCTTATAACGCTACGTTTTCGTGCACCTCTCATACCTCCCCCTATATCGCCGTGTTTTCATGCACATCTCATAACCTCCCCTATATCGCTGGGTTTTCACGCACCTCTCATAATCTCCTCTATATCACCCTGCTTTCGAGCACCTCCCATACCTTCCCCTATATCGCTGTGTTTTTTTGTACCTCTCATACCTCTCCCTATATCGCTGTATTTTCACGCACCTCTAATAACTTCTGCTATATTGCTGTATTATTGCGCACCTCTCATAATTTCCCCTATATCGCCGTGTTTTTATGTACATCTCATAACGTCCCCTATTTCGCTGTGCCTTCGCGCACCTCTCATACCTTCCCCATTATCGCCGTGTTTTCATGCACATCTCATAATGTCCCCTATATCGCTGGGTTTTCACGCATCTCTCATAACTTCCCCTATATCGCCCTGTTTTCGCGCTCCTCTCATACCTTCCCCTATATCACTGTGTTTTCACGCACCTCTCATAACTTTCCCTATATCGCTGTGTTTTTGAACACCTCTCATTGTTTCCCGTCTATCGCCGTGTATTCATGCACATCTCATACCGTCCCCTATATCGCTGTGTTTTTGTGCACCTCTCATACCTTCCCTAATATCCCTGCGTTTTCATGCACATCTCATCACGTCCCCTATATCGCTGTGTATTCACGCACCTCCCATAGCATCCCCTATATCGCTGTGCATTGCGCACCTCTCATAGCTTCCCCTATATTGCTGCCTTTTCGCGCACATCCCATAGGTTCACCTTTATCGCTGTGTTTTTGCTAACCTCTCATAGCTTCCCCTGTATCGCCGTGTTTTTGCTCACCTCTCATAGCTTCCCCCATATCACCGTGTTTTCGCGCACCTCTCATGTCTTCACCGAGATCGCTATGTTTTTGCTCCTCTCATTACTTCCCATATATCGCTGTGTTTTCTCGCACGTCTGATACATTATCCCGTATCGCCGTGTTTTCACGCTCCTCTCATAATTTCCCCTATATCGCCGTGTTCTCGCACATCCCTCATATCTTCCCCTATATCATTGTGTTTTTGCGCAAGTCCCATAGAGTCCCCTATATCGCTGTGGTTTCGCGCACCTCTCTTACCTTCCCCTACATCACCCTGTTTTTGCGCACATCCCATAGCTGCCACTATATTGCCGTGTTTTCGCGCACCTCTCATGTCTTCCCCTACATTGCTGTGTTTTCTTGCACCTCTGATGCATTCGCCTGTAACGCCAAGTTTTCGCGCACCTCTCATACTTTCCCATATATCGCCGTGCTTTCGCGCACCTCTCATAGCTTCCCATATATTGCCGTGTTTTCATACACATCTCATACCGTCCCCTATATCACTGTGTTTTCGCGTACCTCCCATAGCATCCCCTATATCGCTGTGCCTTCGTGCACCTCTCATACCTTTCCGTATATCGCCGTGTTTTCATGCACATCTCATAACGTCCCCTATAATGCCGTATTTTTGCTCACCTCTCATAACTTTCTCTATATCGCCCTGTTTTCGCGCACCTCTCATGACTTCCCCTATATCGCTCTGTTTTCGCACAACTCTCATGGTTTCCCGACTATCGCCGTGTATTCATGCACATCTCGTACCGTCCCCTATATCGCTGTGTTTTCACACACCTCTCATATCGTCCCCTATATCGCTGTGTTTTCACACACCTCTCATACCTTTCCCTATATCGCTGTCTTTTCGCGCACATCGCATAGATTCAACTTTATCGCTGTGTTATTGCTCACCTCTCATAGCTTCCCCTACATCGCCGTGTTTTTGCACACCTCTCATAACTTCCCCTATATCGCCGTATTGTTATGCACATCTCATAAAGTCCCCTGTATCGCTGTGTATTCGCGCACCTCCCATAGCATCCCCTATTTCGCTGTGCCTTCGTGCACCTCTCATATCTTCCCCTATATCGCCCTGTTTTCACGCTCCTCGCATTCATTCACCTATATCGCCCTGTTTTCGCGCACCTCCCATTCCTTCACCTATATCGCTGTTTTCGTGCACCTCTCATACCTTCCCTATATTGCTGTGTTTTCACACACCTCTCATAACTTCTCCTATATCGCTGTGTTTTTGTGCACCTCTCATACCTTCCCTAACATCACTGCGTTTTCATGCGCATCTCATCACGTCCCCAATATCGCTGAGTATTCACGCACCTCCCATAGCATCCCCTATATCGCTGTGCCTTGCGCACCTCTCATTCATTCCCCTAAATCGCTGTCGTTTTGCGCACATCCCACAGATTCACTATCGCTGTGTTATTGCTCACCTCTCATAGCTTCCCCTGTATCGCTGTGTTTTTGCTCACCTCTCATAGCTTCCCCTATATCGCCGTGTTTTCGCGCATCTCTCATGTCTTCCCCTGTATCACTGTGTTTTCGCGCACCATCCATAGCATCCCCTATATTGCTGTGCCTTCGCATACTCTCATAACTTCATCTATATCACCCTGTTTTCGAGCAACTTCCATTCCTTCCCCTATATCGCTGTGTTTTCATGCACCTCTCATACGTCCCCCTATATCGCTGTGCCTTGCGCACCTCTCATAGCTTCCCCTGTATCGTCGTGTTTTTGCGCACCTCTCATAACTTCCCCTTTATCGCCCTGTTGTTATGCACATCTCATAACGTACCCTATATCGCTGTGTATTCGCGCTCCTCCCATAGCATCCCCTATAACGCTGTGCCTACGCATACTCTCATAACTTCATCTATATCACCCTGTTTTCGAGCAACTTCCATTCCTTCCCCTATATCGCTGTGTTTTCATGCACCTCTCATACGTCCCCCTATATCGCTGTGCCTTGCGCACCTCTCATAGCTTCCCCTGTATCGTCGTGTTTTTGCGCACCTCTCATAACTTCCCCTTTATCGCCCTGTTGTTATGCACATCTCATAACGTACCCTATATCGCTGTGTATTCGCGCTCCTCCCATAGCATCCCCTATAACGCTGTGCCTACGCATACTCTCATAACTTCATCTATATCACCCTGTTTTCGAGCAACTTCCATTCCTTCCCCTATATCGCTGTGTTTTCATGCACCTCTCATACGTCCCCCTATATCGCTGTGCCTTGCGCACCTCTCATAGCTTCCCCTGTATCGTCGTGTTTTTGCGCACCTCTCATAACTTCCCCTTTATCGCCCTGTTGTTATGCACATCTCATAACGTACCCTATATCGCTGTGTATTCGCGCTCCTCCCATAGCATCCCCTATAACGCTGTGCCTTCGCGCACCTCTCATAACTTCCCCTATATTGCCGTGTTTTCGTGCACCTCTCATGTCGTCACCTAGATCGCTATGTTTTCGCTCCTCTCATTACTTCCCCTATATCGCAGTGTTTTCTCGCACATCTAATACATTCTCCCGTATCGTCGTGTTTTCGTGTACCTTTCATAATTTTCCCTATATCGCCGTGTTTTCGCGTATCTCTCATAATTTCCCCTATATCGCCGTTGTCTCGCACATCTCTCATACCTTCCCCTATATCACTGTGTTTTCGCGCACGTCCCATAGCGTCCCCTATATCACTGTGTTTTCTCGCATCTCTGATGCATTTCCCTGTATCGCCCTGTTTTCGCGCACATCCCATAGCTTCCACTATATTGCCCTGTTTTTGTGCACCTCTCATGTCTTCCCCTATATCACTGTGTTTTCACGCACCTCCCATTACATCGCCTATATTATTGTATTTTTGTGCACCTCTCCTGGCTTCCCCAATTTCGCCGTGTTTTTATGCACGTCTGTTAATGTCCCCTATACCGCTGGGTATTCGCGCACCTCCCATAGCATCCCCTATATCACTGTGCCTTGCGCACCTCCCATAGCATTCCCTATATCACTGTGCTGTCGCTCACCTCTCATATCTTCCCCTATATCGCCCTGTTTTCTCACACTTCCCATACCTTCCCCTATATCGGTGTCTTTTCACACACCTCTCATGGCTTCCCCAATATCGCCGTGTTTTCATGCACATCTCATAACGTCCCCTATATCGCTGTGTATTCACGCTCCTCCCATAGAATCCCTTATATCGTTGTTTCTTCGTGCACCTCTCATACCTTCCCCAATATCGCCCTGTTTACACGCACCTCCCATAGCTTCGCCTACATCGCTGTGTTTTCGCACACCTCTCATAGCTTCCCCTATATTGCTGTCTTTTCACGCACATCTCATCGCTTCACCTTTATCGCTGTGTTATTGCTCACCTCCCATAGCTTCCCCTATATTGCCATGTTTTCACGCAATTCTCATGTCTTCACCTAAATCGCTGTGTTTCCGCTCCTCTCATTACTTCCCCTATATCGCTCTGTGTCTCGCACATCTGATACATTCCCCTGTATCGCCGTGTTCTCGCACACCTCTCATATCTTCCCCTATATCACTGTGTTTTCGCGCACGTCCAATAGTGTCCCCTATATCGTTGTGTTTTCGCGCACCTCTCATACCTCCCCCTATATCGCCCTGTTCTCGCGCACCTCCCATAGCATCCTCTATATTGAGTGTTTTCACGCATCTCTCATAACTTCTCCTACATTGCTGTATTTTTGCGCACCTCTCATAACTTCCCCTATATCGCTGTATTTTTGTGCACCTCTCATAACTTCCCCTATATCGCTGTATTTTTGTGCACCTATCATACCTTCCCCTATATCACTGTGTTTTCGCGCACGTCCCATAGCGTCCCCTATATCGCTGTGTTTTCGCGCACCTCTCATACCTTCCCCTATATCGCCCTGTTTTCGCGCACATCCCATAGCTTCCACTATATTGCCCTGTTTTCGCGGAACTCTCATGTCTTCCCCTACATCAATGTGTTTTCTCGCACTTCTGATGCATTCCTATGTAACGCCAAGTTTTCGCGCACCTCTCATACTTTCCCCTATATCACCGTGTTTTCGCGTACCTCTCATAGCTTCCCCTATATCACCATGTTTTCATACACATCTCATACCGTCCCCTATATCACTGTGTTTTCGCGCACCACCCATAGCAGCCCCTATATCGCTGTGCCTTCGTGCACCTCTCACACCTTCCCCTATATCGCCCTGTTTTCGCACACCTCCTATACTTTCCCCTATATCACTGTGTTTTCACGCATCCCTCATTGCTTCCTCAATATCGCCTTTAATTCATGCACGTCTCATACCGTCCCCTGTATCGCTGTGTTTTCGTGCACCTCCCATAGCATCGCCTACATCGATGTTTTCGCACACCTCTCATACCTTCCCCTATACCGCTTTCTTTTCGCGCACATCCCATAGCTTCACCTTTATCGCTGTGTTATTGCTCATCTCTCATAGCTTCCCCTATATCGCCGTTTTTTCGCACACCTCGCATGTCTTCACCTATATCGCTATGTTTTCGCTCCAATTATTACTTCCACTATATCGTTGAGTTTTCTCGCACCTCTGAAGAATTCCCCTGTATCACCATGTTTTCGCACAACTCTTATAATTTACCCTATATCGCCGAATTCTCGCACACCTCTCATACCTTCCCCTATATCACTGTGTTTTTGCGCACGTCCCATAGCGTCCCCTATATCAATGTGTTTTCTCGCACCTCTTTTGCATTCCCCGTATCGCCGTGTTTTCGGGCACATCCCATATCTTCCACTATATTGCCCTGTTTTTGTGCACCTCTCATGTCTTCTCCTATATCACTGTGTTTTCGCGCACCTCCCATAGCATCCCCTATATAGAAGTGCCTTCGCGCACCTCTCTTGCCTTCCCCTATATCGCCCTGTTTTCACGCACTTCCCATACATTCCCCTATATCGCTGTGTTTTCATGCACCTCCCATAGCATCCCCTATATTGCTGTGCCTTTGCGCACCTCTCTTACCTTCCCCTATATAGCCCTGTTTTCGCGCACCTCCCATACATTCCCCTATATCGCTGTGTTTTCGTGTACCTCTCATACGTCCCCCTATATCGCTGTGTTTTCACGCACCTCTCATAACTTCCCCAATATTGCCGTGTTTTCGTGGACCTCTCATGTCGTCACCTAGATCGCTATGTTTTCGCTCCTCTCATTACTTCCCCTATATCGCTGTGTTTTCTCGCACATCTGATACATTCTCCCGTATCGTCGTGTTTTCGTGTACCTTTCATAATTTTCCCTATATCGCCGTGTTTTCGCGTATCTCTCATAATTTCCCCTATATCGCCGTTGTCTCGCACATCTCTCATACCTTCCCCTATATCACTGTGTTTGCGCGCACGTCCCATAGCGTCCCCTATATCACTGTGTTTTCTCGCATCTCTGATGCATTTCCCTGTATCGCCCTGTTTTGGCGCACATCCCATAGCTTCCACTATATTGCCCTGTTTTTGTGCACCTCTCATGTCTTCCCCTACATCACTGTGTTTTCACGCACCTCCCATTACATCGCCTATATTATTGTATTTTTCTGCACCTCTCCTGGCTTCCCCAATTTCGCCGTGTTTTTATGCACGTCTGTTAATGTCCCCTATATCGCTGGGTATTCGCGCACCTCCCATAGCATCCCCTATATCAGTGTGCCTTGCGCACCTCCCATAGCATCCCCTATATCACTGTGCTGTCACACACCTCTCATGGCTTCCCCAATATCGCCGTGTTTTCATGCACATCTCATAACGTCCCCTATATCGCTGTGTATTCACACTCCTCCCATAGAATCCCTTATATCGTTGTTTCTTCGTGCACCTCTCATACCTTCCCCAATATCGCCCTGTTTTCGCGCACCTCCCATGCATTCCCCTATATCGCTGTGTTTTCGTGCACCTCTCATACCTCCCCCTATATCGCTGTGTTTTCACGCACCTCTCATAACTTCTCCTATATCGCTGTAATTTTGTGCACATCTCATGGCTTCCCCAATATCGCCGTGTTTTCGCGCTCCTCCTATAATTTCCCCGATATCGCTGTGTTTTCGCGCACCTCCCATAGCATCCTCTATATCGCTGTGTCTTCGTGCACCTCTCATACCTTCCCCTATATCGCCCTGTTTTCGCGCTCCTCCTATAGTTTCCCCTATATCGCTGTGTTTTCACGCACCTCTCATGGCTTCCCCAATATCGCCGTGTATTCGTGCACCTCTCATACCTTCCCCTATATCGCTGTCTTTTTGCGCACATCCCATAGCTTCATCTTTATCGCTGTGTTATTGCTCACCTCTCATAGCTTCCCCTATATCACTGTGTTTTCACGCACCTCTCATGCCTTCACCTATATCGCTATGTTTACGCTCCTGTCACTACTTCCATTATATCGCTGTGTTTTCTCACACCTCTGATACATTCCCCTGTATCGCCGTGTTGTCACGCACCTCTCATAATTTCCCCTACATCGCTGTATTCTCGCACACCTCTCATACCTTCTCCTAAATCACTGTGTTTTCGCGCACGTCCCATAGCGTCCCCTATATCGCTGTGTTTTCGGACATCTCTCATACCTTTCCCTATATCGCCATGTTTTCGCGCACCTCCCATAACATCCTGTATATCGTGTGCCTTCGCGCACCTCTCATACCTTCCCCTATATCGTCCTGTTTTCGCATACCTCCCGTTCCTTCCCCTGTATCGCTGTGTTTTAGTGCACCTCTCATACCTTCCCTTATATTGCCCAGTTTTCGCGCTCCTCTCATACCTTCCCCAATATCACTGTGTTTTCACGCAGCTCTCATACCTTCCCCTATATCGCTGTGTTTTTGCACACCTCTCATGGCTTCCCGACTATCGCCGTGTATTCATGCACATCTCATACCTTCCCCTATATCGCTATGTTTTCGCGCATCTCCCATAGCTTCGCCTACATCGCTGTTTTCGTGCACCTCTCATACCTTACCCTATATCGAAGTATTTTTGCGCACATCTCATACTTTCCTCTATATCGCTATGAATTCGCGCACCTGCCATACCATGCCCTATATCACTGTGCCTTCGCGCACCTCTCATGCATTCCCGTATACCGCTGTGTTTTTGCACACCTCTCATACCTTCCCCAAATTCACCGTGGTTTCATGCACATCTGATAACGTCCCCAATGTCGCTAGGTTTTCACGCACCTCTCATACCTTCCCCTATATCACTGTGTTTTCACGCAGCTCTCATACCTTCCCCTATATCGCTGTGTTTTCGCACACCTCTTATGGCTTCCCGACTATCGCCATGTA
>NW_027278211.1:0-15988 GCF_030028105.1 Mobula birostris
ACTCCAGTCTTTTCTAATTCTCATCAGTCACGGTGCAACTCCTCACAGATATTCCTTAGTGAATTTCTCTAAACCCACTCCAGTCATTTCTAATTCTCATCAGTCACGGTGCAACTCCTCACAGACATTCCTTAGTGAATTACTCTAATCCCACTCCAGACATTTCTAATTCTCATCAGTCACGGTGCAACTCCTCACAGACATTCCATGTCGTGAATTACTCTAATCCCACTCGAGTCATTTCTAATTCTCATCAGTCACGGTGCAACTCCTCACAGACATTCCATGTCGTGAATTACTCTAATCCCACTCCATTCATTTCTAATTCTCATCAGTCACGGTGCAACTCCTCACAGACATTCCTTAGTGAATTACTCTAATCCCACTCCAGTCATTTCTAATTTTCATCAGTCACGGTGCAACTCCTCACAGACATTCCTTAGTGAATTACTCTAATCCCACTCCAGACATTTCTAATTCTCATCAGTCACGGTGCAACTCCTCACAGATATTCCTTAGTGAATTTCTCTAAACCCACTCCAGTCATTTCTAATTCTCATCAGTCACGGTGCAACTCCTCACAGACATTCCTTAGTGAATTACTCTAATCCCACTCCAGACATTTCTAATTCTCATCAGTCACGGTGCAACTCCTCACAGACATTCCATGTCGTGAATTACTCTAATCCCACTCGAGTCATTTCTAATTCTCATCAGTCACGGTGCAACTCCTCACAGACATTCCATGTCGTGAATTACTCTAATCCCACTCCATTCATTTCTAATTCTCATCAGTCACGGTGCAACTCCTCACAGACATTCCTTAGTGAATTACTCTAATCCCACTCCAGTCATTTCTAATTTTCATCAGTCACGGTGCAACTCCTCACAGACATTCCTTAGTGAATTACTCTAATCCCACTCCAGACATTTCTAATTCTCATCAGTCATGGTGCAACTCCTCACAGACATTCCATGTCGTGAATTACTCTAATCCCACTACAGTCTTTTCTAATTCTCATCAGTCACGGTGCAACTCCTCACAGACATTCCATGTCGTGAATTACTCTAATCCCAATCCAGTCATTTCTACTTCTCATCAGTCACGGTGCAACTCCTCACAGACATTCCTTAGTGAATTACTCTAATCCCACTCCAGTCATTTCTAATTCTCATCAGTCACGGTGCAACTCCTCACAGACATTCCTTAGTGAATTACTCTAATCCCACTCCAGTCATTTCTAATTCTCATCAGTCACGGTGCAACTCCTGACAGACATTCCTTAGTGAATTACTCTAATCCCACTCCAGTCATTTCTAATTCTCATCAGCCACGGTGCAACTCCTCACAGCATTCCTTAGTGAATTACTCTAATCCCACTCCAGTCATTTCTAATTCTCATCAGTCACGGTGCAACTCCTCACAGACACTCTTTAGTGAATTACTCTAATCCCACTCCAGTGATTTCTAATTCTCATCAGTCACGGTGCAACTCCTCACAGACATTCCTTAGTGAATTACTCTAATCCCACTCCAGTCATTTCTAATTCTCATCAGTCACGGTGCAACTCCTCACAGACATTCCTTAGTGAATTACTCTAATCCCACTCCAGTCATTTCTAATTCTCATCAGTCACGGTGCAACTCCTCACAGACATTCTTTAGTGAATTACTCTAATCCCACTCCAGTCATTTCTAATTCTCATCAGTCACGGTGCAACTCCTCACAGACATTCCTTAGTGAATTACTCTAATCCCACTCCAGTCATTTCTAATTCTCATCAGTCACGGTGCAACTCCTCACAGATATTCCTTAGTGAATTACTCTAATCCCACTCCAGTCATTTCTAATTCTCATCAGTCATGGTGCAAATCCTCACAAATATTCCATGTCGTGAATTACTCTAATCCCACTCCAGTCATTTCCAATTCTCATCAGTCACGGTGCAACTCCTCACAGACATTCCTTAGTGAATTACTCTAATCCCACTCCAGTCATTTCTAATTCACATCAGTCACGGTGCAACTCCTCACAGACACTCTTTAGTGAATTACTCTAATCCCACTCCAGTCATTTCTAATTCTCATCAGTCACGGTGCAACTCCTCACAGACATTCCTTAGTGAATTACTCTAATCCCACTCCAGTCATTTCTAATTCTCATCAGTCATGGTGCAACTCCTCACAGACATTCCATGTCGTGAATTACTCTAATCCCACTCCAGTCTTTTCTAATTCTCATCAGTCACGGTGCAACTCCTCACAGATATTCCTTAGTGAATTTCTCTAAACCCACTCCAGTCATTTCTAATTCTCATCAGTCACGGCGCAACTCCTCACAGACACTCTTCAGTGAATTACTCTAATCCCACTCCAGTCATTTATAATTCTCATCAGTCACGGTGCAACTCCTCACAGACATTCCTTAGTGAATTACTCTAATCCCACTCCAGTCATTTCTAATTCTCATCAGTCACGGTGCAACTCCTCACAGACATTCCTTAGTGAGTTCCTCTAATCCCACTCCAGTCATTTCTAATTCTCATCAGTCATGGTGCAACTCCTCACAGACATTCCATGTCGTGAATTACTCTAATCCCACTCCAGTCATTTCTAATTCTCATCAGTCACGGTGCAACTCCTCACAGACATTCCATGTCGTGAATTACTCTAATCCCACTCCAGTCATTTCTAATTCTCATCAGTCACGGTGCAACTCCTCACAGATATTCCTTAGTGAATTTCTCTAAACCCACTCCAGTCATTTCTAATTCTCATCAGTCACGGTGCAACTCCTCACAGACATTCCTTAGTGAATTACTCTAATCCCACTCCAGACATTTCTAATTCTCATCAGTCACGGTGCAACTCCTCACAGACATTCCATGTCGTGAATTACTCTAATCCCACTCGAGTCATTTCTAATTCTCATCAGTCACGGTGCAACTCCTCACAGACATTCCATGTCGTGAATTACTCTAATCCCACTCCATTCATTTCTAATTCTCATCAGTCACGGTGCAACTCCTCACAGACATTCCTTAGTGAATTACTCTAATCCCACTCCAGTCATTTCTAATTTTCATCAGTCACGGTGCAACTCCTCACAGACATTCCTTAGTGAATTACTCTAATCCCACTCCAGACATTTCTAATTCTCATCAGTCATGGTGCAACTCCTCACAGACATTCCATGTCGTGAATTACTCTAATCCCACTACAGTCTTTTCTAATTCTCATCAGTCACGGTGCAACTCCTCACAGACATTCCATGTCGTGAATTACTCTAATCCCAATCCAGTCATTTCTACTTCTCATCAGTCACGGTGCAACTCCTCACAGACATTCCTTAGTGAATTACTCTAATCCCACTCCAGTCATTTCTAATTCTCATCAGTCACGGTGCAACTCCTCACAGACATTCCTTAGTGAATTACTCTAATCCCACTCCAGTCATTTCTAATTCTCATCAGTCACGGTGCAACTCCTGACAGACATTCCTTAGTGAATTACTCTAATCCCACTCCAGTCATTTCTAATTCTCATCAGCCACGGTGCAACTCCTCACAGCATTCCTTAGTGAATTACTCTAATCCCACTCCAGTCATTTCTAATTCTCATCAGTCACGGTGCAACTCCTCACAGACACTCTTTAGTGAATTACTCTAATCCCACTCCAGTCATTTCTAATTCTCATCAGTCACGGTGCAACTCCTCACAGACATTCCTTAGTGAATTACTCTAATCCCACTCCAGTCATTTCTAATTCTCATCAGTCACGGTGCAACTCCTCACAGACATTCCTTAGTGAATTACTCTAATCCCACTCCAGTCATTTCTAATTCTCATCAGTCACGGTGCAACTCCTCACAGACATTCTTTAGTGAATTACTCTAATCCCACTCCAGTCATTTCTAATTCTCATCAGTCACGGTGCAACTCCTCACAGACATTCCTTAGTGAATTACTCTAATCCCACTCCAGTCATTTCTAATTCTCATCAGTCACGGTGCAACTCCTCACAGATATTCCTTAGTGAATTACTCTAATCCCACTCCAGTCATTTCTAATTCTCATCAGTCATGGTGCAAATCCTCACAAACATTCCATGTCGTGAATTACTCTAATCCCACTCCAGTCATTTCCAATTCTCATCAGTCACGGTGCAACTCCTCACAGACATTCCTTAGTGAATTACTCTAATCCCACTCCAGTCATTTCTAATTCACATCAGTCACGGTGCAACTCCTCACAGACACTCTTTAGTGAATTACTCTAATCCCACTCCAGTCATTTCTAATTCTCATCAGTCACGGTGCAACTCCTCACAGACATTCCTTAGTGAATTACTCTAATCCCACTCCAGTCATTTCTAATTCTCATCAGTCATGGTGCAACTCCTCACAGACATTCCATGTCGTGAATTACTCTAATCCCACTCCAGTCTTTTCTAATTCTCATCAGTCACGGTGCAACTCCTCACAGATATTCCTTAGTGAATTTCTCTAAACCCACTCCAGTCATTTCTAATTCTCATCAGTCACGGTGCAACTCCTCACAGACATTCCTTAGTGAATTACTCTAATCCCACTCCAGACATTTCTAATTCTCATCAGTCACGGTGCAACTCCTCACAGACATTCCATGTCGTGAATTACTCTAATCCCACTCGAGTCATTTCTAATTCTCATCAGTCACGGTGCAACTCCTCACAGACATTCCATGTCGTGAATTACTCTAATCCCACTCCATTCATTTCTAATTCTCATCAGTCACGGTGCAACTCCTCACAGACATTCCTTAGTGAATTACTCTAATCCCACTCCAGTCATTTCTAATTTTCATCAGTCACGGTGCAACTCCTCACAGACATTCCTTAGTGAATTACTCTAATCCCACTCCAGACATTTCTAATTCTCATCAGTCACGGTGCAACTCCTCACAGATATTCCTTAGTGAATTTCTCTAAACCCACTCCAGTCATTTCTAATTCTCATCAGTCACGGTGCAACTCCTCACAGACATTCCTTAGTGAATTACTCTAATCCCACTCCAGACATTTCTAATTCTCATCAGTCACGGTGCAACTCCTCACAGACATTCCATGTCGTGAATTACTCTAATCCCACTCGAGTCATTTCTAATTCTCATCAGTCACGGTGCAACTCCTCACAGACATTCCATGTCGTGAATTACTCTAATCCCACTCCATTCATTTCTAATTCTCATCAGTCACGGTGCAACTCCTCACAGACATTCCTTAGTGAATTACTCTAATCCCACTCCAGTCATTTCTAATTTTCATCAGTCACGGTGCAACTCCTCACAGACATTCCTTAGTGAATTACTCTAATCCCACTCCAGACATTTCTAATTCTCATCAGTCATGGTGCAACTCCTCACAGACATTCCATGTCGTGAATTACTCTAATCCCACTACAGTCTTTTCTAATTCTCATCAGTCACGGTGCAACTCCTCACAGACATTCCATGTCGTGAATTACTCTAATCCCAATCCAGTCATTTCTACTTCTCATCAGTCACGGTGCAACTCCTCACAGACATTCCTTAGTGAATTACTCTAATCCCACTCCAGTCATTTCTAATTCTCATCAGTCACGGTGCAACTCCTCACAGACATTCCTTAGTGAATTACTCTAATCCCACTCCAGTCATTTCTAATTCTCATCAGTCACGGTGCAACTCCTGACAGACATTCCTTAGTGAATTACTCTAATCCCACTCCAGTCATTTCTAATTCTCATCAGCCACGGTGCAACTCCTCACAGCATTCCTTAGTGAATTACTCTAATCCCACTCCAGTCATTTCTAATTCTCATCAGTCACGGTGCAACTCCTCACAGACACTCTTTAGTGAATTACTCTAATCCCACTCCAGTCATTTCTAATTCTCATCAATCACGGTGCAACTCCTCACAGACATTCCTTAGTGAATTACTCTAATCCCACTCCAGTCATTTCTAATTCTCATCAGTCACGGTGCAACTCCTCACAGACATTCCTTAGTGAATTACTCTAATCCCACTCCAGTCATTTCTAATTCTCATCAGTCACGGTGCAACTCCTCACAGACATTCTTTAGTGAATTACTCTAATCCCACTCCAGTCATTTCTAATTCTCATCAGTCACGGTGCAACTCCTCACAGACATTCCTTAGTGAATTACTCTAATCCCACTCCAGTCATTTCTAATTCTCATCAGTCACGGTGCAACTCCTCACAGATATTCCTTAGTGAATTACTCTAATCCCACTCCAGTCATTTCTAATTCTCATCAGTCATGGTGCAAATCCTCACAAACATTCCATGTCGTGAATTACTCTAATCCCACTCCAGTCATTTCCAATTCTCATCAGTCACGGTGCAACTCCTCACAGACATTCCTTAGTGAATTACTCTAATCCCACTCCAGTCATTTCTAATTCACATCAGTCACGGTGCAACTCCTCACAGACACTCTTTAGTGAATTACTCTAATCCCACTCCAGTCATTTCTAATTCTCATCAGTCACGGTGCAACTCCTCACAGACATTCCTTAGTGAATTACTCTAATCCCACTCCAGTCATTTCTAATTCTCATCAGTCATGGTGCAACTCCTCACAGACATTCCATGTCGTGAATTACTCTAATCCCACTCCAGTCTTTTCTAATTCTCATCAGTCACGGTGCAACTCCTCACAGAAATTCCATGTCGTGAATTACTCTAATCCCACTCCAGTCATTTCTTATTCTCATCAGTCACGGTGCAACTCCTCACAGACATTCCTTAGTGAATTACTCTAATCCCACTCCAGTCATTTCTAATTCTCATCAGTCACGGTGCAACTCCTCACAGACATTCCTTAGTGAATTACTCTAATCCCAGTCCAGTCATTTCTAATTCTCATCAGTCACGGTGCAACTCCTCACAGACATTCCTTAGTGAATTACTCTAATCCCACTCCAGTCATTTCTAATTTTCATCAGCCACGGTGCAACTCCTCACAGACATTCCTTAGTGAATTACTCTAATCCCACTCCAGTCATTTCTAATTCTCATCAGTCACGGTGCAACTCCTCACAGACATTCCTTAGTGAATTACTCTAACCCCACTCCAGTCATTTCTAATTCTCATCAGTCACGGTGCAACTCCTCACAGACATTCTTTAGTGAATTACTCTAATCCCACTCCAGTCATTTCTAATTCTCATCAGTCACGGTGCAATTCCTCACAGACACTCTTCAGTGAATTACTCTAATCCCACTCCAGTCATTTCTAATTCTCATCAGTCACGGTGCAACTCCTCACAGACATCCAATGTCGTGAATTACTCTAATCCCACTCCAGTCATTTCCAATTCTCATCAGTCACGGTGCAACTCCTCACAGACATTCCTTAGTGAATTACTCTAATCCCACTCCAGTCATTTCTAATTCTCATCAGTCACGGTGCAACTCCTCACAGACATTCCTTAGTGAATTACTCTGATCTCACTCCAGTCATTTCTAATTCTCATCAGTCACGGTGCAACTCCTCACAGACACTCTTTAGTGAATTACTCTAATCCCACTCCAGTCATTTCTAATTCTCATCAGTCACGGTGCAACTCCTCACAGACATTCCTTAGTGAATTACTCTAATCCCACTCCAGTCATTTCTAATTCTCATCAGTCACGGTGCAACTCCTCACAGACACTCTTTAGTGAATTACTCTAATCCCACTCAAGTCATTTCTAATTTTCATCAGTCATGGTGCAACTCCTCACAGACATTCCTTAGTGAATTACTATAATCCCACTCCAGTCATTTCTAATTCTCATCAGTCATGGTGCAACTCCTCACAGACATTCCATGTCGTGAATTACTCTAATCCCACTCCAGTCTTTTCTAATTCTCATCAGTCACGGTGCAACTCCTCACAGACATTCCATGTCGTGAATTACTCTAATCCCACTCCAGTCATTTCTTATTCTCATCAGTCACGGTGCAACTCCTCACAGACATTCCTTAGTGAATTACTCTAATCCCACTCCAGTCATTTCTAATTCTCATCAGTCACGGTGCAACTCCTCACAGACATTCCTTAGTGAATTACTCTAATCCCAGTCCAGTCATTTCTAATTCTCATCAGTCACGGTGCAACTCCTCACAGACATTCCTTAGTGAATTACTCTAATCCCACTCCAGTCATTTCTAATTCTCATCAGCCACGGTGCAACTCCTCACAGACATTCCTTCGTGAATTACTCTAATCCCACTCCAGTCATTTCTAATTCTCATCAGTCACGGTGCAACTCCTCACAGACATTCCTTAGTGAATTACTCTAACCCCACTCCAGTCATTTCTAATTCTCATCAGTCACGGTGCAACTCCTCACAGACATTCTTTAGTGAATTACTCTAATCCCACTCCAGTCATTTCTAATTCTCATCAGTCACGGTGCAACTCCTCACAGACATTCCTTAGTGAATTACTCTAATCCCACTCCAGTCATTTCTAATTCTCATCAGTCACGGTGCACCTCTTCACAGACATTCCTTAGTGAATTACTCTAATCCCACTCCAGTCATTTCTAATTCTCATCAGTCACGGTGCAACTCCTCACAGACATTCTTTAGTGAATTACTCTAATCCCACTCCAGTCATTTCTAATTCTCATCAGTCACGGTGCAACTCCTCACAGACATTCCATGTCGTGAATTACTCTAATTCCACTCCAGTCATTTCTAATTCTCATCAGTCACGGTGCAACTCCTCACAGACACTCTTTAGTGAATTACTCTAATCCCACTCCAGTCATTTCCAATTCTCATCAGTCACGGTGCAACTCCTCACAGACATTCCTTAGTGAATTTCTCTAATCCCACTCCAGTCATTTCTAATTCTCATCAGTCACGGTGGAACTCCTCACAGACATTCCTTAGTGAATTACTCTAATCCCACTCCAGTCATTTCTAATTCTCATCAGTCACGGTGCAACTCCTCACAGACATTCCTTAGTGAATTACTCTAATCCCACTCCAGTCATTTCTAATTCTCATCAGTCACGGTGCAACTCCTCACAGACACTCTTTAGTGAATTACTCTAATCCCACTCCAGTCATTTCTAATTCTCATCAGTCACGGTGCAACTCCTCACAGACATTCCTTAGTGAATTACTCTAATCCCACTCCAGTCATTTCTAATTCTCATCAGTCACGGTGCAACTCCTCACAGACATTCCATGTCGTGAATTACTCTAATCCCACTCCAGTCATTCCTAATTCTCATCAGTCACCGTGCAACTCCTCACAGACCCTCTTTAGTGAATTACACTAATCCCACTCCAGTCATTTCTAATTCTCATCAGTCACGGTGCAACTCTTCACAGACATTCCTTAGTGAATTACTCTAATCCCACTCCAGTCATTTCTAATTCTCATCAGTCACGGTGCAACTCCTCACAGACATTCTTTAGTGAATTACTCTAATCCCACTCCAGTCATTTCTAATTCTCATCAGTCACGGTGCAACTCCTCACAGATATTCCATGTCGTGAATTACTCTAATCCCACTCCACTCATTTCTAATTCTCATCAGTCACGGTGCAACTCCTCACAGACATTCTTTAGTGAATTACTCTAATCCCACTCCAGTCATTTCTAATTCTCATCTGTCACGGTGCAACTCCTCACAGACATTCCATGTCGTGAATTACTCTAATCCCACTCCAGTCATTTCTAATTCTCATCAGTCACGGTGCAACTCCTCACAGACATTCCTTAGTGAATTACTCTGATCCAACTCCAGTCATTTCTAATTCTCATCAGTCACGGTGCAACTCCTCACAGACATTCCTTAGTGAATTACTCTAATCCCACTCCAGTCATTTCTAATTCTCATCAGTCACGGTGCAACTCCTCACAGACACTCTTTAGTGAATTACTCGAATCCCACTCCAGTCATTTCTAATTCTCATCAGTCACGGTGCAACTCCTCACAGACATTCCTTAGTGAATTACTCTAATCCCACTCCAGTCATTTCTAATTCTCATCAGTCACGGTGCAACTCCTCACAGACATTCCTTAGTGAATTACTCTAATCCCACTCCAGTCATTTCTAATTCTCATCAGTCACGGTGCAACTCCTCACAGACCCTCTTTAGTGAATTACTCTAATCCCACTCCAGTCATTTCTAATTCTCATCAGTCACGGTGCAACTCCTCACAGACATTCCATGTCGTGAATTACTCTAATCCCACTCCAGTCATTTCTAATTCTCATCAGTCACGGTGCAACTCCTCACAGACATTCCTTAGTGAATTACTCTAATCCCACTCCAGTCATTTCTAATTCTCATCAGTCACGGTGCAACTCCCCACAGACATTCCTTAGTGAATTACTCTAATCCAACTCCAGTCATTTCTATTTCTCATCAGTCATGGTGCAACTCCTCACAGACACTCTTTAGTGAATTACTCTAATCCCACTCCAGTCATTTCCAATTCTCATCAGTCACGGTGCAACTCCTCACAGACATTCCTTAGTGTATTACTCTAATCCCACTCCAATCATTTCTAATTCTCATCAGTCACGGTGCAACTCCTCACAGACATTCCTTAGTGAATTACTCTAATCCCACTCCAGTCATTTCTAATTCTCATCAGTCACGGTGCAACTCTTCACAGACATTCCTTAGTGAATTACTCTGATCCCACTCCAGTCATTTCTAATTCTCATCAGTCACGGTGCAACTCCTCACAGACATTCTTTAGTGAATTACTCTAATCCCACTCCAGTCATTTCTAATTCTCATCAGTCACGGTGCAACTCCTCACAGACATTCCTTAGTGAATTACACTAATCCCACTCCAGTCATTTCTAATTCTCATCAGTCAAGGTGCAACTCCTCACAGACATTCCTTAGTGAATTACTCTAACCCCACTCCAGTCATTTCTAATTCTCATCAGTCACGGTGCAACTCCTCACAGACATTCTTTAGTGAATTACTCTAATCCCACTCCAGTCATTTCTAATTCTCATCAGTCACGGCGCAACTCCTCACAGACACTCTTCAGTGAATTACTCTAATCCCACTCCAGTCATTTCTAATTCTCATCAGTCACGGTGCAACTCCTCAAAGACATTCCTTAGTGAATTACTCTAATCCCACTCCAGTCATTTCTAATTCTCATCAGTCACGGTGCAACTCCTCACAGACATTCCTTAGTGAATTACTCTAATCCCACTCCAGTCATTTCTAATTCTCATCAGTCATGGTGCAACTCCTCACAGACATTCCATGTCGTGAATTACTCACATCCCACTCCAGTCATTTCTAATTCTCATCAGTCACGGTGCAACTCCTCACAGACATTCCTTAGTGAATTTCTCTAATCCCACTCCAGTCATTTCTAATTCTCATCAGTCACGGTGCAACTCCTCACAGACATTCCTTAGTGAATTACTCTAATCCCACTCCAGACATTTCTAATTCTCATCAGTCACGGTGCAACTCCTCACAGACATTCCATGTCGTGAATTACTCTAATCCCACTCGAGTCATTTCTAATTCTCATCAGTCATGGTGCAAATCCTCACAGACATTCCATGTCGTGAATTACTCTAATCCCACTCCAGTCATTTCCAATTCTCATCAGTCACGGTGCAACTCCTCACAGACATTCCTTAGTGAATTACTCTAATCCCACTCCAGTGATTTCTAATTCTCATCAGTCACGGTGCAACTCCTCACAGACACTCTTTAGTGAATTACTCTAATCCCACTCCAGTCATTTCTAATTCTCATCAGTCACGGTGCAACTCCTCACAGACATTCCTTTGTGAATTACTCTAATCCCACTCCAGTCATTTCTAATTCTCATCAGTGACGGTGCAACTCCACACAGACACTCTTTAGTGAATTACTCTAATCCCACTCAAGTCATTTCTAATTTTCATCAGTCATGGTGCAACTCCTCACAGACATTCCTTAGTGAATTACTCTAATCCCACTCCAGTCATTTCTAATTCTCATCAGTCATGGTGCAACTCCTCACAGACATTCCATGTCGTGAATTACTCTAATCCGACTCCAGTCTTTTCTAATTCTCATCAGTCACGGTTCAACTACTCACAGAAATTCCATGTCGTGAATTACTCTAATCCCACTCCAGTCATTTCTTATTCTCATCAGTCACGGTGCAACTCCTCACAGACATTCCTTAGTGAATTACTCTAATCCCACTCCAGTCATTTCTAATTCTCATCAGTCACGGTGCAACTCCTCACAGACATTCCTTAGTGAATTACTCTAATCCCACTCCAGTCACTTCTAATTCTCATCAGTCACGGTGCAACTCCTCACAGACATTCCTTAGTGAATTACTCTAACCCCACTCCAGTCATTTCTAATTCTCATCAGTCACGGTGCAACTCCTCACAGACATTCTTTAGTGAATTACTCTAATCCCACTCCAGTCATTTCTAATTCTCATCAGTCACGGTGCAATTCCTCACAGACACTCTTCAGTGAATTACTCTAATCCCACTCCAGTCATTTCTAATTCTCATCAGTCACGGTGCAACTCCTCACAGACATTCCATGTCGTGAATTACTCTAATCCCACTCCAGTCATTTCGAATTCTCATCAGTCACGGTGCAACTCCTCACAGACATTCCTTAGTGAATTACTCTAATCCCACTCCAGTCATTTCTAATTCTCATCAGTCACGGTGCAACTCCTCACAGACATTCCTTAGTGAATTACTCTGATCCCACTCCAGTCATTTCTAATTCTCATCAGTCACGGTGCAACTCCTCACAGACACTCTTTAGTGAATTACTCTAATCCCACTCCAGTCATTTCTAATTCTCATCAGTCACGGTGCAACTCCTCACAGACATTCCTTAGTGAATTACTCTAATCCCACTCCAGTCATTTCTAATTCTCATCAGTCACGGTGCAACTCCTCTCAGACACTCTTTAGTGAATTACTCTAATCCCACTCAAGTCATTTCTAATTTTCATCAGTCATGGTGCAACTCCTCACAGACATTCCTTAGTGAATTACTATAATCCCACTCCAGTCATTTCTAATTCTCATCAGTCATGGTGCAACTCCTCACAGACATTCCATGTCGTGAATTACTCTAATCCCACTCCAGTCTTTTCTAATTCTCATCAGTCACGGTGCAACTCCTCACAGACATTCCATGTCGTGAATTACTCTAATCCCACTCCAGTCATTTCTTATTCTCATCAGTCACGGTGCAACTCCTCACAGACATTCCTTAGTGAATTACTCTAATCCCACTCCAGTCATTTCTAATTCTCATCAGTCACGGTGCAACTCCTCACAGACATTCCTTAGTGAATTACTCTAATCACAGTCCCGTCATTTCTAATTCTCATCAGTCACGGTGCAACTCCTCACAGACATTCCTTAGTGAATTACTCTAATCCCACTCCAGTCATTTCTAATTCTCATCAGCCACGGTGCAACTCCTCACAGACATTCCTTCGTGAATTACTCTAATCCCACTCCAGTCATTTCTAATTCTCATCAGTCACGGTGCAACTCCTCACAGACATTCCTTAGTG
The DNA here is from genome assembly GCF_030028105.1 of Mobula birostris. Lineage (NCBI taxonomy): Eukaryota > Metazoa > Chordata > Chondrichthyes > Myliobatiformes > Myliobatidae > Mobula > Mobula birostris. Next base: position 13,593 of record NW_027278211.1, read on the forward strand.
AATTACTCTAACCCCACTCCAGTCATTTCTAATTCTCATCAGTCACGGTGCAACTCCTCACAGACATTCTTTAGTGAATTACTCTAATCCCACTCCAGTCATTTCTAATTCTCATCAGTCACGGTGCAATTCCTCACAGACACTCTTCAGTGAATTACTCTAATCCCACTCCAGTCATTTCTAATTCTCATCAGTCACGGTGCAACTCCTCACAGACATTCCTTAGTGAATTACTCTAATCCCACTCCAGTCATTTCTAATTCTCATCAGTCACGGTACAACTCCTCACAGACATTCCTTAGTGAATTACTCTAATCCCACTCCAGTTATTTCTAATTCTCATCAGTCATGGTGCAACTCCTCACAGACATTCCATGTCGTGAATTACTCTAATCCCACTCCAGTCATTTCTAATTCTCATCAGTCACGGTGCAACTCCTCACAGACATTCCATGTCGTGAATTACTCAAATCCCACTCCAGTCATTTCTAATTCTCATCAGTCATGGTGCAACTCCTCACAGACATTCCTTAGTGAATTTCTCTAATCCCACTCCAGTCATTTCTAATTCTCATCACTCACGGTGCAACTCCTCACAGACATTCCTTAGTGAATTACTCTAATCCCACTCCAGACATTTCTAATTCTCATCAGTCACGGTGCAACTCCTCACAGACATTCCATGTCGTGAATTACTCTAATCCCACTCGAGTCATTTCTAATTCTCATCAGTCACGGTGCAACTCCTCACAGACATTCCATGTCGTGAATTACTCTAATCCCACTCCAGTCATTTCTAATTCTCATCAGTCACGGTGCAACTCCTCACAGACATTCCTTAGTGAATTACTCTAATCCCACTCCAGTCATTTCTAATTCTCATCAGTCATGGTGCAACTCCTCACAGACATTCCATGTCGTGAATTACTCTAATCCCACTACAGCCTTTTCTAATTCTCATCAGTCACGGTGCAAATCCTCACAGACATTCCATGTCGTGAATTACTCTAATCCCACTCCAGTCATTTCTAATTCTCATCAGTCACGGTGCAACTCCTCACAGACATTCCTTAGTGAATTACTCTAATCCCACTCCAGTCATTTCTAATTCTCATCAGTCACGGTGCAACTCCTCACAGACATTCCTTAGTGAATTACTCTAATCCCACTCCAGTCATTTCTAATTCTCATCAGTCACGGTGCAACTCCTCACAGACATTCCTTAGTGAATTACTCTAATCCCACTCCAGTCATTTCTAATTCTCATCAGCCACGGTGCAACTCCTCACAGACATTCCTTAGTGAATTACTCTGATCCCACTCCAGTCATTTCTAATTCTCATCAGTCACGGTGCAACTCCTCACAGACACTCTTTAGTGAATTACTCTAATCCCACTCCAGTCATTTCTAATTCTCAAAAGTCACGGTGAAACTCCTCACAGACATTCCTTAGTGAATTACTCTCATCCCACTCCAGTCATTTCTAATTCTCATCAATCACGGTGCAACTCCTCACAGACATTCCTTAGTGAATTACTCTAATCCCACTCCAGTCATTTCTAATTCTCATCAGTCACGGTGCAACTCCTCACAGACATTCCTTAGTGAATTACTCTAATCCCACTCAAGTCATTTCTAATTCTCATCAGCCACGGTGCAACTCCTCACAGACATTCCTTTGTGAATTACTCTGATCCCACTCCAGTCATTTCTAATTCTCATCAGTCACGGTGCAACTCCTGACAGACACTCTTTAGTGAATTACTCTAATCCCACTCCAGTCATTTCTAATTCTCATCAGTCACGGTGCAACTCCTCACAGACATTCCTTAGTGAATTACTCTAATCCCACTCCAGTCATTTCTAATTCTCATCAGTCACGGTGCAACTCCGCACAGACATTCCTTAGTGAATTACTCTAATCCCACTCCAGTCATTTCTAATTCTCATCAGTCACGGTGCAACTCCTCACAGACATTCCTTAGTGAATTACTCTAATCCCACTCCAGTCATTTCTAATTTTCATGAGTCATGGTGCAACTCCTCACAGACATTCCTTAGTGAATTACTCTAATCCCACTCCAGTCATTTCTAATTCTCATCAGTCATGGTGCAACTCCTCACAGACATTCCATGTCGTGAATTACTCTAATCCCACTACAGCCTTTTCTAATTCTCATCAGTCACGGTGCAACTCCTCACAGACATTCCATGTCGTGAATTACTCTAATCCCACTCCAGTCATTTCTAATTCTCATCAGTCACGGTGCAACTCCTCACAGACATTCCTTAGTGAATTACTCTGATCCCACTCCAGTCATTTCTAATTCTCATCAGTCACGGTGCAACTCCTCACAGACATTCCTTAGTGAATTACTCTAATCCCACTCCAGTC
>NW_027278212.1:0-15866 GCF_030028105.1 Mobula birostris
GGGCATTCGGTGTCTCTGCACCTGAGTTTAGTGGTGGCTTGTTTTCTGTGGACCCAGCTTGGGTTTAACTTTCTGGTTGTCTCTTGCCGTTTGGGCATCTGGGCTTTGTTCTTGGCATTTTGTCGACCGGGAGAATGAAGAGCGTGTCACTGTTAGGTTAGGTTGAGAGTATGCGGGCAGTGGGCAAATCAGCCCTCTTGTGCTTTTTGATCTCCTCACTTGAGATTCAATTTCACGCGACCCTGCCACTTTGATCTGGCCCACGCCTTCATTAACCAGGTCCAACACTTGCCTTTCTTGGATCTTGCCCCTCCTGACAAAGGTAATCGGGTTTGTGGGGGAGTGGCCAGGGTTAGTCGGGGTGTGCCTAGGGTTTGTGGGGGTGGGTTAGGTTAGGGTTAGGGTTAGGGTTAGGGTTAGGGTTAGGGTTAGGTTGAGAGTATGCGGGCAGTGGGCAAATCAGCCCTCTTGTGCTTTTTGATCTCCTCACTTGAGATTCAATTTCACGCGACCCTGCCACTTTGATCTGGCCCACGCCTTCATTAACCAGGTCCAACACTTGCCTTTCTTGGATCTTGCCCCTCCTGACAAAGGTAATCGGGTTTGTGGGGGAGTGGCCAGGGTTAGTTGGGGTGTGCCTAGGGTTTGTGGGGGTGTGGCATGATCTCTGGGATGTGCCGAGGGTTTGTGGGGGTGTGTGCCCCCTTGGACTTTAGGATTAGGTTTGAGTGTTGGGCTGGTGGATGTATATGTGTGACTGGGAGAGGTAAGGCTGCAGAGTTTGGAGTGGTGAGGTATGAGGTGCTGTGGCGCATCGGCTCGTGTGGTGAAGCCAGGTGAATCTGGCCCATGCCTTTCATTATCGTGGTCCGACACCACTTGGTTCAATGGACCGGGTGTGCACTGGGACACATCATCAGTAATGCATCCTCGGATCATGGGGTGTTTCGGGTCTTTCATCATTAAACACCCTCCCCGAGATGACCCAGCCGGAGTTGATCAAGCTCGGCTTGTGTTTTCCCATGGACCAGGATAATGAGAGGCATGTAACTATGAGGGTAATGTTGTTTTTAAACATCATTACCTGGCATCTGTATGCCTGGGGATGCATGGGTTAAATTGACAGTGTTTACTGGGCATTCGGTGTCTCTGCACCTGAGTTTAGTGGTGGCTTGTTTTCTGTGGACCCAGCTTGGGTTTAACTTTCTGGTTGTCTCTTGCCGTTTGGGCATCTGGGCTTTGTTCTTGGCATTTTGTCGACCGGGAGAATGAAGAGCGTGTCACTGTTAGGTTAGGTTGAGAGTATGCGGGCAGTGGGCAAATCAGCCCTCTTGTGCTTTTTGATCTCCTCACTTGAGATTCAATTTCACGCGACCCTGCCACTTTGATCTGGCCCACGCCTTCATTAACCAGGTCCAACACTTGCCTTTCTTGGATCTTGCCCCTCCTGACAAAGGTAATCGGGTTTGTGGGGGAGTGGCCAGGGTTAGTCGGGGTGTGCCTAGGGTTTGTGGGGGTGGGTTAGGGTTAGGGTTAGGGTTAGGGTTAGGGTTAGGGTTAGGTTGAGAGTATGCGGGCAGTGGGCAAATCAGCCCTCTTGTGCTTTTTGATCTCCTCACTTGAGATTCAATTTCACGCGACCCTGCCACTTTGATCTGGCCCACGCCTTCATTAACCAGGTCCAACACTTGCCTTTCTTGGATCTTGCCCCTCCTGACAAAGGTAATCGGGTTTGTGGGGGAGTGGCCAGGGTTAGTTGGGGTGTGCCTAGGGTTTGTGGGGGTGTGGCATGATCTCTGGGATGTGCCGAGGGTTTGTGGGGGTGTGTGCCCCCTTGGACTTTAGGATTAGGTTTGAGTGTTGGGCTGGTGGATGTATATGTGTGACTGGGAGAGGTAAGGCTGCAGAGTTTGGAGTGGTGAGGTATGAGGTGCTGTGGCGCATCGGCTCGTGTGGTGAAGCCAGGTGAATCTGGCCCATGCCTTTCATTATCGTGGTCCGACACCACTTGGTTCAATGGACCGGGTGTGCACTGGGACACATCATCAGTAATGCATCCTCGGATCATGGGGTGTTTCGGGTCTTTCATCATTAAACACCCTCCCCGAGATGACCCAGCCGGAGTTGATCAAGCTCGGCTTGTGTTTTCCCATGGACCAGGATAATGAGAGGCATGTAACTATGAGGGTAATGTTGTTTTTAAACATCATTACCTGGCATCTGTATGCCTGGGGATGCATGGGTTAAATTGACAGTGTTTACTGGGCATTCGGTGTCTCTGCACCTGAGTTTAGTGGTGGCTTGTTTTCTGTGGACCCAGCTTGGGTTTAACTTTCTGGTTGTCTCTTGCCGTTTGGGCATCTGGGCTTTGTTCTTGGCATTTTGTCGACCGGGAGAATGAAGAGCGTGTCACTGTTAGGTTAGGTTGAGAGTATGCGGGCAGTGGGCAAATCAGCCCTCTTGTGCTTTTTGATCTCCTCACTTGAGATTCAATTTCACGCGACCCTGCCACTTTGATCTGGCCCACGCCTTCATTAACCAGGTCCAACACTTGCCTTTCTTGGATCTTGCCCCTCCTGACAAAGGTAATCGGGTTTGTGGGGGAGTGGCCAGGGTTAGTCGGGGTGTGCCTAGGGTTTGTGGGGGTGGGTTAGGGTTAGGGTTAGGGTTAGGGTTAGGGTTAGGGTTAGGTTGAGAGTATGCGGGCAGTGGGCAAATCAGCCCTCTTGTGCTTTTTGATCTCCTCACTTGAGATTCAATTTCACGCGACCCTGCCACTTTGATCTGGCCCACGCCTTCATTAACCAGGTCCAACACTTGCCTTTCTTGGATCTTGCCCCTCCTGACAAAGGTAATCGGGTTTGTGGGGGAGTGGCCAGGGTTAGTTGGGGTGTGCCTAGGGTTTGTGGGGGTGTGGCATGATCTCTGGGATGTGCCGAGGGTTTGTGGGGGTGTGTGCCCCCTTGGACTTTAGGATTAGGTTTGAGTGTTGGGCTGGTGGATGTATATGTGTGACTGGGAGAGGTAAGGCTGCAGAGTTTGGAGTGGTGAGGTATGAGGTGCTGTGGCGCATCGGCTCGTGTGGTGAAGCCAGGTGAATCTGGCCCATGCCTTTCATTATCGTGGTCCGACACCACTTGGTTCAATGGACCGGGTGTGCACTGGGACACATCATCAGTAATGCATCCTCGGATCATGGGGTGTTTCGGGTCTTTCATCATTAAACACCCTCCCCGAGATGACCCAGCCGGAGTTGATCAAGCTCGGCTTGTGTTTTCCCATGGACCAGGATAATGAGAGGCATGTAACTATGAGGGTAATGTTGTTTTTAAACATCATTACCTGGCATCTGTATGCCTGGGGATGCATGGGTTAAATTGACAGTGTTTACTGGGCATTCGGTGTCTCTGCACCTGAGTTTAGTGGTGGCTTGTTTTCTGTGGACCCAGCTTGGGTTTAACTTTCTGGTTGTCTCTTGCCGTTTGGGCATCTGGGCTTTGTTCTTGGCATTTTGTCGACCGGGAGAATGAAGAGCGTGTCACTGTTAGGTTAGGTTGAGAGTATGCGGGCAGTGGGCAAATCAGCCCTCTTGTGCTTTTTGATCTCCTCACTTGAGATTCAATTTCACGCGACCCTGCCACTTTGATCTGGCCCACGCCTTCATTAACCAGGTCCAACACTTGCCTTTCTTGGATCTTGCCCCTCCTGACAAAGGTAATCGGGTTTGTGGGGGAGTGGCCAGGGTTAGTCGGGGTGTGCCTAGGGTTTGTGGGGGTGGGTTAGGGTTAGGGTTAGGGTTAGGGTTAGGGTTAGGGTTAGGTTGAGAGTATGCGGGCAGTGGGCAAATCAGCCCTCTTGTGCTTTTTGATCTCCTCACTTGAGATTCAATTTCACGCGACCCTGCCACTTTGATCTGGCCCACGCCTTCATTAACCAGGTCCAACACTTGCCTTTCTTGGATCTTGCCCCTCCTGACAAAGGTAATCGGGTTTGTGGGGGAGTGGCCAGGGTTAGTTGGGGTGTGCCTAGGGTTTGTGGGGGTGTGGCATGATCTCTGGGATGTGCCGAGGGTTTGTGGGGGTGTGTGCCCCCTTGGACTTTAGGATTAGGTTTGAGTGTTGGGCTGGTGGATGTATATGTGTGACTGGGAGAGGTAAGGCTGCAGAGTTTGGAGTGGTGAGGTATGAGGTGCTGTGGCGCATCGGCTCGTGTGGTGAAGCCAGGTGAATCTGGCCCATGCCTTTCATTATCGTGGTCCGACACCACTTGGTTCAATGGACCGGGTGTGCACTGGGACACATCATCAGTAATGCATCCTCGGATCATGGGGTGTTTCGGGTCTTTCATCATTAAACACCCTCCCCGAGATGACCCAGCCGGAGTTGATCAAGCTCGGCTTGTGTTTTCCCATGGACCAGGATAATGAGAGGCATGTAACTATGAGGGTAATGTTGTTTTTAAACATCATTACCTGGCATCTGTATGCCTGGGGATGCATGGGTTAAATTGACAGTGTTTACTGGGCATTCGGTGTCTCTGCACCTGAGTTTAGTGGTGGCTTGTTTTCTGTGGACCCAGCTTGGGTTTAACTTTCTGGTTGTCTCTTGCCGTTTGGGCATCTGGGCTTTGTTCTTGGCATTTTGTCGACCGGGAGAATGAAGAGCGTGTCACTGTTAGGTTAGGTTGAGAGTATGCGGGCAGTGGGCAAATCAGCCCTCTTGTGCTTTTTGATCTCCTCACTTGAGATTCAATTTCACGCGACCCTGCCACTTTGATCTGGCCCACGCCTTCATTAACCAGGTCCAACACTTGCCTTTCTTGGATCTTGCCCCTCCTGACAAAGGTAATCGGGTTTGTGGGGGAGTGGCCAGGGTTAGTCGGGGTGTGCCTAGGGTTTGTGGGGGTGGGTTAGGGTTAGGGTTAGGGTTAGGGTTAGGGTTAGGGTTAGGTTGAGAGTATGCGGGCAGTGGGCAAATCAGCCCTCTTGTGCTTTTTGATCTCCTCACTTGAGATTCAATTTCACGCGACCCTGCCACTTTGATCTGGCCCACGCCTTCATTAACCAGGTCCAACACTTGCCTTTCTTGGATCTTGCCCCTCCTGACAAAGGTAATCGGGTTTGTGGGGGAGTGGCCAGGGTTAGTTGGGGTGTGCCTAGGGTTTGTGGGGGTGTGGCATGATCTCTGGGATGTGCCGAGGGTTTGTGGGGGTGTGTGCCCCCTTGGACTTTAGGATTAGGTTTGAGTGTTGGGCTGGTGGATGTATATGTGTGACTGGGAGAGGTAAGGCTGCAGAGTTTGGAGTGGTGAGGTATGAGGTGCTGTGGCGCATCGGCTCGTGTGGTGAAGCCAGGTGAATCTGGCCCATGCCTTTCATTATCGTGGTCCGACACCACTTGGTTCAATGGACCGGGTGTGCACTGGGACACATCATCAGTAATGCATCCTCGGATCATGGGGTGTTTCGGGTCTTTCATCATTAAACACCCTCCCCGAGATGACCCAGCCGGAGTTGATCAAGCTCGGCTTGTGTTTTCCCATGGACCAGGATAATGAGAGGCATGTAACTATGAGGGTAATGTTGTTTTTAAACATCATTACCTGGCATCTGTATGCCTGGGGATGCATGGGTTAAATTGACAGTGTTTACTGGGCATTCGGTGTCTCTGCACCTGAGTTTAGTGGTGGCTTGTTTTCTGTGGACCCAGCTTGGGTTTAACTTTCTGGTTGTCTCTTGCCGTTTGGGCATCTGGGCTTTGTTCTTGGCATTTTGTCGACCGGGAGAATGAAGAGCGTGTCACTGTTAGGTTAGGTTGAGAGTATGCGGGCAGTGGGCAAATCAGCCCTCTTGTGCTTTTTGATCTCCTCACTTGAGATTCAATTTCACGCGACCCTGCCACTTTGATCTGGCCCACGCCTTCATTAACCAGGTCCAACACTTGCCTTTCTTGGATCTTGCCCCTCCTGACAAAGGTAATCGGGTTTGTGGGGGAGTGGCCAGGGTTAGTCGGGGTGTGCCTAGGGTTTGTGGGGGTGGGTTAGGGTTAGGGTTAGGGTTAGGGTTAGGGTTAGGGTTAGGTTGAGAGTATGCGGGCAGTGGGCAAATCAGCCCTCTTGTGCTTTTTGATCTCCTCACTTGAGATTCAATTTCACGCGACCCTGCCACTTTGATCTGGCCCACGCCTTCATTAACCAGGTCCAACACTTGCCTTTCTTGGATCTTGCCCCTCCTGACAAAGGTAATCGGGTTTGTGGGGGAGTGGCCAGGGTTAGTTGGGGTGTGCCTAGGGTTTGTGGGGGTGTGGCATGATCTCTGGGATGTGCCGAGGGTTTGTGGGGGTGTGTGCCCCCTTGGACTTTAGGATTAGGTTTGAGTGTTGGGCTGGTGGATGTATATGTGTGACTGGGAGAGGTAAGGCTGCAGAGTTTGGAGTGGTGAGGTATGAGGTGCTGTGGCGCATCGGCTCGTGTGGTGAAGCCAGGTGAATCTGGCCCATGCCTTTCATTATCGTGGTCCGACACCACTTGGTTCAATGGACCGGGTGTGCACTGGGACACATCATCAGTAATGCATCCTCGGATCATGGGGTGTTTCGGGTCTTTCATCATTAAACACCCTCCCCGAGATGACCCAGCCGGAGTTGATCAAGCTCGGCTTGTGTTTTCCCATGGACCAGGATAATGAGAGGCATGTAACTATGAGGGTAATGTTGTTTTTAAACATCATTACCTGGCATCTGTATGCCTGGGGATGCATGGGTTAAATTGACAGTGTTTACTGGGCATTCGGTGTCTCTGCACCTGAGTTTAGTGGTGGCTTGTTTTCTGTGGACCCAGCTTGGGTTTAACTTTCTGGTTGTCTCTTGCCGTTTGGGCATCTGGGCTTTGTTCTTGGCATTTTGTCGACCGGGAGAATGAAGAGCGTGTCACTGTTAGGTTAGGTTGAGAGTATGCGGGCAGTGGGCAAATCAGCCCTCTTGTGCTTTTTGATCTCCTCACTTGAGATTCAATTTCACGCGACCCTGCCACTTTGATCTGGCCCACGCCTTCATTAACCAGGTCCAACACTTGCCTTTCTTGGATCTTGCCCCTCCTGACAAAGGTAATCGGGTTTGTGGGGGAGTGGCCAGGGTTAGTCGGGGTGTGCCTAGGGTTTGTGGGGGTGGGTTAGGGTTAGGGTTAGGGTTAGGGTTAGGGTTAGGGTTAGGTTGAGAGTATGCGGGCAGTGGGCAAATCAGCCCTCTTGTGCTTTTTGATCTCCTCACTTGAGATTCAATTTCACGCGACCCTGCCACTTTGATCTGGCCCACGCCTTCATTAACCAGGTCCAACACTTGCCTTTCTTGGATCTTGCCCCTCCTGACAAAGGTAATCGGGTTTGTGGGGGAGTGGCCAGGGTTAGTTGGGGTGTGCCTAGGGTTTGTGGGGGTGTGGCATGATCTCTGGGATGTGCCGAGGGTTTGTGGGGGTGTGTGCCCCCTTGGACTTTAGGATTAGGTTTGAGTGTTGGGCTGGTGGATGTATATGTGTGACTGGGAGAGGTAAGGCTGCAGAGTTTGGAGTGGTGAGGTATGAGGTGCTGTGGCGCATCGGCTCGTGTGGTGAAGCCAGGTGAATCTGGCCCATGCCTTTCATTATCGTGGTCCGACACCACTTGGTTCAATGGACCGGGTGTGCACTGGGACACATCATCAGTAATGCATCCTCGGATCATGGGGTGTTTCGGGTCTTTCATCATTAAACACCCTCCCCGAGATGACCCAGCCGGAGTTGATCAAGCTCGGCTTGTGTTTTCCCATGGACCAGGATAATGAGAGGCATGTAACTATGAGGGTAATGTTGTTTTTAAACATCATTACCTGGCATCTGTATGCCTGGGGATGCATGGGTTAAATTGACAGTGTTTACTGGGCATTCGGTGTCTCTGCACCTGAGTTTAGTGGTGGCTTGTTTTCTGTGGACCCAGCTTGGGTTTAACTTTCTGGTTGTCTCTTGCCGTTTGGGCATCTGGGCTTTGTTCTTGGCATTTTGTCGACCGGGAGAATGAAGAGCGTGTCACTGTTAGGTTAGGTTGAGAGTATGCGGGCAGTGGGCAAATCAGCCCTCTTGTGCTTTTTGATCTCCTCACTTGAGATTCAATTTCACGCGACCCTGCCACTTTGATCTGGCCCACGCCTTCATTAACCAGGTCCAACACTTGCCTTTCTTGGATCTTGCCCCTCCTGACAAAGGTAATCGGGTTTGTGGGGGAGTGGCCAGGGTTAGTCGGGGTGTGCCTAGGGTTTGTGGGGGTGGGTTAGGGTTAGGGTTAGGGTTAGGGTTAGGGTTAGGGTTAGGTTGAGAGTATGCGGGCAGTGGGCAAATCAGCCCTCTTGTGCTTTTTGATCTCCTCACTTGAGATTCAATTTCACGCGACCCTGCCACTTTGATCTGGCCCACGCCTTCATTAACCAGGTCCAACACTTGCCTTTCTTGGATCTTGCCCCTCCTGACAAAGGTAATCGGGTTTGTGGGGGAGTGGCCAGGGTTAGTTGGGGTGTGCCTAGGGTTTGTGGGGGTGTGGCATGATCTCTGGGATGTGCCGAGGGTTTGTGGGGGTGTGTGCCCCCTTGGACTTTAGGATTAGGTTTGAGTGTTGGGCTGGTGGATGTATATGTGTGACTGGGAGAGGTAAGGCTGCAGAGTTTGGAGTGGTGAGGTATGAGGTGCTGTGGCGCATCGGCTCGTGTGGTGAAGCCAGGTGAATCTGGCCCATGCCTTTCATTATCGTGGTCCGACACCACTTGGTTCAATGGACCGGGTGTGCACTGGGACACATCATCAGTAATGCATCCTCGGATCATGGGGTGTTTCGGGTCTTTCATCATTAAACACCCTCCCCGAGATGACCCAGCCGGAGTTGATCAAGCTCGGCTTGTGTTTTCCCATGGACCAGGATAATGAGAGGCATGTAACTATGAGGGTAATGTTGTTTTTAAACATCATTACCTGGCATCTGTATGCCTGGGGATGCATGGGTTAAATTGACAGTGTTTACTGGGCATTCGGTGTCTCTGCACCTGAGTTTAGTGGTGGCTTGTTTTCTGTGGACCCAGCTTGGGTTTAACTTTCTGGTTGTCTCTTGCCGTTTGGGCATCTGGGCTTTGTTCTTGGCATTTTGTCGACCGGGAGAATGAAGAGCGTGTCACTGTTAGGTTAGGTTGAGAGTATGCGGGCAGTGGGCAAATCAGCCCTCTTGTGCTTTTTGATCTCCTCACTTGAGATTCAATTTCACGCGACCCTGCCACTTTGATCTGGCCCACGCCTTCATTAACCAGGTCCAACACTTGCCTTTCTTGGATCTTGCCCCTCCTGACAAAGGTAATCGGGTTTGTGGGGGAGTGGCCAGGGTTAGTCGGGGTGTGCCTAGGGTTTGTGGGGGTGGGTTAGGGTTAGGGTTAGGGTTAGGGTTAGGGTTAGGGTTAGGTTGAGAGTATGCGGGCAGTGGGCAAATCAGCCCTCTTGTGCTTTTTGATCTCCTCACTTGAGATTCAATTTCACGCGACCCTGCCACTTTGATCTGGCCCACGCCTTCATTAACCAGGTCCAACACTTGCCTTTCTTGGATCTTGCCCCTCCTGACAAAGGTAATCGGGTTTGTGGGGGAGTGGCCAGGGTTAGTTGGGGTGTGCCTAGGGTTTGTGGGGGTGTGGCATGATCTCTGGGATGTGCCGAGGGTTTGTGGGGGTGTGTGCCCCCTTGGACTTTAGGATTAGGTTTGAGTGTTGGGCTGGTGGATGTATATGTGTGACTGGGAGAGGTAAGGCTGCAGAGTTTGGAGTGGTGAGGTATGAGGTGCTGTGGCGCATCGGCTCGTGTGGTGAAGCCAGGTGAATCTGGCCCATGCCTTTCATTATCGTGGTCCGACACCACTTGGTTCAATGGACCGGGTGTGCACTGGGACACATCATCAGTAATGCATCCTCGGATCATGGGGTGTTTCGGGTCTTTCATCATTAAACACCCTCCCCGAGATGACCCAGCCGGAGTTGATCAAGCTCGGCTTGTGTTTTCCCATGGACCAGGATAATGAGAGGCATGTAACTATGAGGGTAATGTTGTTTTTAAACATCATTACCTGGCATCTGTATGCCTGGGGATGCATGGGTTAAATTGACAGTGTTTACTGGGCATTCGGTGTCTCTGCACCTGAGTTTAGTGGTGGCTTGTTTTCTGTGGACCCAGCTTGGGTTTAACTTTCTGGTTGTCTCTTGCCGTTTGGGCATCTGGGCTTTGTTCTTGGCATTTTGTCGACCGGGAGAATGAAGAGCGTGTCACTGTTAGGTTAGGTTGAGAGTATGCGGGCAGTGGGCAAATCAGCCCTCTTGTGCTTTTTGATCTCCTCACTTGAGATTCAATTTCACGCGACCCTGCCACTTTGATCTGGCCCACGCCTTCATTAACCAGGTCCAACACTTGCCTTTCTTGGATCTTGCCCCTCCTGACAAAGGTAATCGGGTTTGTGGGGGAGTGGCCAGGGTTAGTCGGGGTGTGCCTAGGGTTTGTGGGGGTGGGTTAGGGTTAGGGTTAGGGTTAGGGTTAGGGTTAGGGTTAGGTTGAGAGTATGCGGGCAGTGGGCAAATCAGCCCTCTTGTGCTTTTTGATCTCCTCACTTGAGATTCAATTTCACGCGACCCTGCCACTTTGATCTGGCCCACGCCTTCATTAACCAGGTCCAACACTTGCCTTTCTTGGATCTTGCCCCTCCTGACAAAGGTAATCGGGTTTGTGGGGGAGTGGCCAGGGTTAGTTGGGGTGTGCCTAGGGTTTGTGGGGGTGTGGCATGATCTCTGGGATGTGCCGAGGGTTTGTGGGGGTGTGTGCCCCCTTGGACTTTAGGATTAGGTTTGAGTGTTGGGCTGGTGGATGTATATGTGTGACTGGGAGAGGTAAGGCTGCAGAGTTTGGAGTGGTGAGGTATGAGGTGCTGTGGCGCATCGGCTCGTGTGGTGAAGCCAGGTGAATCTGGCCCATGCCTTTCATTATCGTGGTCCGACACCACTTGGTTCAATGGACCGGGTGTGCACTGGGACACATCATCAGTAATGCATCCTCGGATCATGGGGTGTTTCGGGTCTTTCATCATTAAACACCCTCCCCGAGATGACCCAGCCGGAGTTGATCAAGCTCGGCTTGTGTTTTCCCATGGACCAGGATAATGAGAGGCATGTAACTATGAGGGTAATGTTGTTTTTAAACATCATTACCTGGCATCTGTATGCCTGGGGATGCATGGGTTAAATTGACAGTGTTTACTGGGCATTCGGTGTCTCTGCACCTGAGTTTAGTGGTGGCTTGTTTTCTGTGGACCCAGCTTGGGTTTAACTTTCTGGTTGTCTCTTGCCGTTTGGGCATCTGGGCTTTGTTCTTGGCATTTTGTCGACCGGGAGAATGAAGAGCGTGTCACTGTTAGGTTAGGTTGAGAGTATGCGGGCAGTGGGCAAATCAGCCCTCTTGTGCTTTTTGATCTCCTCACTTGAGATTCAATTTCACGCGACCCTGCCACTTTGATCTGGCCCACGCCTTCATTAACCAGGTCCAACACTTGCCTTTCTTGGATCTTGCCCCTCCTGACAAAGGTAATCGGGTTTGTGGGGGAGTGGCCAGGGTTAGTCGGGGTGTGCCTAGGGTTTGTGGGGGTGGGTTAGGGTTAGGGTTAGGGTTAGGGTTAGGGTTAGGGTTAGGTTGAGAGTATGCGGGCAGTGGGCAAATCAGCCCTCTTGTGCTTTTTGATCTCCTCACTTGAGATTCAATTTCACGCGACCCTGCCACTTTGATCTGGCCCACGCCTTCATTAACCAGGTCCAACACTTGCCTTTCTTGGATCTTGCCCCTCCTGACAAAGGTAATCGGGTTTGTGGGGGAGTGGCCAGGGTTAGTTGGGGTGTGCCTAGGGTTTGTGGGGGTGTGGCATGATCTCTGGGATGTGCCGAGGGTTTGTGGGGGTGTGTGCCCCCTTGGACTTTAGGATTAGGTTTGAGTGTTGGGCTGGTGGATGTATATGTGTGACTGGGAGAGGTAAGGCTGCAGAGTTTGGAGTGGTGAGGTATGAGGTGCTGTGGCGCATCGGCTCGTGTGGTGAAGCCAGGTGAATCTGGCCCATGCCTTTCATTATCGTGGTCCGACACCACTTGGTTCAATGGACCGGGTGTGCACTGGGACACATCATCAGTAATGCATCCTCGGATCATGGGGTGTTTCGGGTCTTTCATCATTAAACACCCTCCCCGAGATGACCCAGCCGGAGTTGATCAAGCTCGGCTTGTGTTTTCCCATGGACCAGGATAATGAGAGGCATGTAACTATGAGGGTAATGTTGTTTTTAAACATCATTACCTGGCATCTGTATGCCTGGGGATGCATGGGTTAAATTGACAGTGTTTACTGGGCATTCGGTGTCTCTGCACCTGAGTTTAGTGGTGGCTTGTTTTCTGTGGACCCAGCTTGGGTTTAACTTTCTGGTTGTCTCTTGCCGTTTGGGCATCTGGGCTTTGTTCTTGGCATTTTGTCGACCGGGAGAATGAAGAGCGTGTCACTGTTAGGTTAGGTTGAGAGTATGCGGGCAGTGGGCAAATCAGCCCTCTTGTGCTTTTTGATCTCCTCACTTGAGATTCAATTTCACGCGACCCTGCCACTTTGATCTGGCCCACGCCTTCATTAACCAGGTCCAACACTTGCCTTTCTTGGATCTTGCCCCTCCTGACAAAGGTAATCGGGTTTGTGGGGGAGTGGCCAGGGTTAGTCGGGGTGTGCCTAGGGTTTGTGGGGGTGGGTTAGGGTTAGGGTTAGGGTTAGGGTTAGGGTTAGGGTTAGGTTGAGAGTATGCGGGCAGTGGGCAAATCAGCCCTCTTGTGCTTTTTGATCTCCTCACTTGAGATTCAATTTCACGCGACCCTGCCACTTTGATCTGGCCCACGCCTTCATTAACCAGGTCCAACACTTGCCTTTCTTGGATCTTGCCCCTCCTGACAAAGGTAATCGGGTTTGTGGGGGAGTGGCCAGGGTTAGTTGGGGTGTGCCTAGGGTTTGTGGGGGTGTGGCATGATCTCTGGGATGTGCCGAGGGTTTGTGGGGGTGTGTGCCCCCTTGGACTTTAGGATTAGGTTTGAGTGTTGGGCTGGTGGATGTATATGTGTGACTGGGAGAGGTAAGGCTGCAGAGTTTGGAGTGGTGAGGTATGAGGTGCTGTGGCGCATCGGCTCGTGTGGTGAAGCCAGGTGAATCTGGCCCATGCCTTTCATTATCGTGGTCCGACACCACTTGGTTCAATGGACCGGGTGTGCACTGGGACACATCATCAGTAATGCATCCTCGGATCATGGGGTGTTTCGGGTCTTTCATCATTAAACACCCTCCCCGAGATGACCCAGCCGGAGTTGATCAAGCTCGGCTTGTGTTTTCCCATGGACCAGGATAATGAGAGGCATGTAACTATGAGGGTAATGTTGTTTTTAAACATCATTACCTGGCATCTGTATGCCTGGGGATGCATGGGTTAAATTGACAGTGTTTACTGGGCATTCGGTGTCTCTGCACCTGAGTTTAGTGGTGGCTTGTTTTCTGTGGACCCAGCTTGGGTTTAACTTTCTGGTTGTCTCTTGCCGTTTGGGCATCTGGGCTTTGTTCTTGGCATTTTGTCGACCGGGAGAATGAAGAGCGTGTCACTGTTAGGTTAGGTTGAGAGTATGCGGGCAGTGGGCAAATCAGCCCTCTTGTGCTTTTTGATCTCCTCACTTGAGATTCAATTTCACGCGACCCTGCCACTTTGATCTGGCCCACGCCTTCATTAACCAGGTCCAACACTTGCCTTTCTTGGATCTTGCCCCTCCTGACAAAGGTAATCGGGTTTGTGGGGGAGTGGCCAGGGTTAGTCGGGGTGTGCCTAGGGTTTGTGGGGGTGGGTTAGGGTTAGGGTTAGGGTTAGGGTTAGGGTTAGGGTTAGGTTGAGAGTATGCGGGCAGTGGGCAAATCAGCCCTCTTGTGCTTTTTGATCTCCTCACTTGAGATTCAATTTCACGCGACCCTGCCACTTTGATCTGGCCCACGCCTTCATTAACCAGGTCCAACACTTGCCTTTCTTGGATCTTGCCCCTCCTGACAAAGGTAATCGGGTTTGTGGGGGAGTGGCCAGGGTTAGTTGGGGTGTGCCTAGGGTTTGTGGGGGTGTGGCATGATCTCTGGGATGTGCCGAGGGTTTGTGGGGGTGTGTGCCCCCTTGGACTTTAGGATTAGGTTTGAGTGTTGGGCTGGTGGATGTATATGTGTGACTGGGAGAGGTAAGGCTGCAGAGTTTGGAGTGGTGAGGTATGAGGTGCTGTGGCGCATCGGCTCGTGTGGTGAAGCCAGGTGAATCTGGCCCATGCCTTTCATTATCGTGGTCCGACACCACTTGGTTCAATGGACCGGGTGTGCACTGGGACACATCATCAGTAATGCATCCTCGGATCATGGGGTGTTTCGGGTCTTTCATCATTAAACACCCTCCCCGAGATGACCCAGCCGGAGTTGATCAAGCTCGGCTTGTGTTTTCCCATGGACCAGGATAATGAGAGGCATGTAACTATGAGGGTAATGTTGTTTTTAAACATCATTACCTGGCATCTGTATGCCTGGGGATGCATGGGTTAAATTGACAGTGTTTACTGGGCATTCGGTGTCTCTGCACCTGAGTTTAGTGGTGGCTTGTTTTCTGTGGACCCAGCTTGGGTTTAACTTTCTGGTTGTCTCTTGCCGTTTGGGCATCTGGGCTTTGTTCTTGGCATTTTGTCGACCGGGAGAATGAAGAGCGTGTCACTGTTAGGTTAGGTTGAGAGTATGCGGGCAGTGGGCAAATCAGCCCTCTTGTGCTTTTTGATCTCCTCACTTGAGATTCAATTTCACGCGACCCTGCCACTTTGATCTGGCCCACGCCTTCATTAACCAGGTCCAACACTTGCCTTTCTTGGATCTTGCCCCTCCTGACAAAGGTAATCGGGTTTGTGGGGGAGTGGCCAGGGTTAGTCGGGGTGTGCCTAGGGTTTGTGGGGGTGGGTTAGGGTTAGGGTTAGGGTTAGGGTTAGGGTTAGGGTTAGGTTGAGAGTATGCGGGCAGTGGGCAAATCAGCCCTCTTGTGCTTTTTGATCTCCTCACTTGAGATTCAATTTCACGCGACCCTGCCACTTTGATCTGGCCCACGCCTTCATTAACCAGGTCCAACACTTGCCTTTCTTGGATCTTGCCCCTCCTGACAAAGGTAATCGGGTTTGTGGGGGAGTGGCCAGGGTTAGTTGGGGTGTGCCTAGGGTTTGTGGGGGTGTGGCATGATCTCTGGGATGTGCCGAGGGTTTGTGGGGGTGTGTGCCCCCTTGGACTTTAGGATTAGGTTTGAGTGTTGGGCTGGTGGATGTATATGTGTGACTGGGAGAGGTAAGGCTGCAGAGTTTGGAGTGGTGAGGTATGAGGTGCTGTGGCGCATCGGCTCGTGTGGTGAAGCCAGGTGAATCTGGCCCATGCCTTTCATTATCGTGGTCCGACACCACTTGGTTCAATGGACCGGGTGTGCACTGGGACACATCATCAGTAATGCATCCTCGGATCATGGGGTGTTTCGGGTCTTTCATCATTAAACACCCTCCCCGAGATGACCCAGCCGGAGTTGATCAAGCTCGGCTTGTGTTTTCCCATGGACCAGGATAATGAGAGGCATGTAACTATGAGGGTAATGTTGTTTTTAAACATCATTACCTGGCATCTGTATGCCTGGGGATGCATGGGTTAAATTGACAGTGTTTACTGGGCATTCGGTGTCTCTGCACCTGAGTTTAGTGGTGGCTTGTTTTCTGTGGACCC
>NW_027278213.1:0-15812 GCF_030028105.1 Mobula birostris
AGAAGTTATGAGAGGTGCGTGAAAACACAGTGATATAGGGGAAGGTATGAGAGGTGCGTGAAAACACAGTGATATAGGGGAAGGTATGAGAGGTGCACGAAAACACAGCGATATAGGGGAAGGAATGAGAGGTGCACGAAGGCACAGCGATATAGGGGACGTTATGAGAAGTGCATGAAAACACAGAGATATAGGGAAATTATGAGACGTGCCCAAAAATACAGCAATATAAGAGAAGTTATGAGAGGTGAGTGAAAAAACAGCGATATAGGAGGAGGTATGAAAGGTGCACGAAAACACAGCGATATAGCGGAAGGTATGGGAGGTGCTCGAAAACAGTGCGATATAGGGGAAGGTATGAGATGAGTGCGAAGACACAGCAATATAGGGGATGCTATGGGAGGTACGCGAAAACACAGTAATATAGGGGAAGACAAGAGGGTGCGTGAAAGCAGGACAATATAGTGGAAGCTATGAGAGGTGCGCAAAAACACGGTGATATAGGGGAAGCAATGAGAGGTGAGCAATAACACAGCGATAAAGGTGAATATATGGGATGTGCGCAAAAACACAGCGATATAGGAGAATGAATGGGAGGTGCGCGAAAACAGGGCGATATAGGTGAAGGTATGAGAGGTATGCGAAGGCACAGCAATATAGGGGATGCTATGGGAGGTGCGCGACTACACAGTGATATAAGGGACGTTATAAGATGTGCATGAAAACACAGCGATATAGGGGAAGGAATGAGAGGTGCGCGAAAACAGGGCGATATAGGGGAAGGTATGAGAGGTGCGCGAAGGCACAGCGATATATGGGATTCTATTGGATGTGCATGAATATACAGCGATATAGGAGACGGTATGAGATGTGCATGAATACACTGCGATAGTGGGGGAAACATTGACAGGTGTGTGAAAACACAACAATATAGGGGCAGTTATGAGAGGTGCGTGAATACACAGTGATATAGGGGAAGGTATGAGAGGTGCACAAAATAACAGCGATATAGGGGAATGTATGGGAGGTGTTCGAAAACGGCGATATAGGGGAAGGTATGAGATGAGTGTGAAGACACAGCAATATAGGGGATGCTATGGGAGGTACGCGAAAACACAGTGAGAAAGGGGAAGACATGAGAGGTGAAAGCAGGACAATATAGTGGAAGCTATGAGAGGTGAGCAAAAACATGGTGATATAGGGGAAGCTATGAGAGGTGAGCAATAACACAGCGATAAAGGTGAATCTATGGGATGTGCGCAAAAACACAGCTATATAGGGGAAGGTACGAGAGGTGCGCAAGGCACAGCGATATAGGGGATGCTATGGGAGGTGTGTGAATACACAGAGATATAGGGGACGTTATGAGATGTGCAGGAAGAAGCAGCGATATTAGGGAAGATATAAGAGGTGCACAAAAACACAGCGATATAGGAGAAGTTAAGAGAGGTGCGTGAAAACACAACGATATAGAGGGAGGTATGAGAGGTGCACGAAAACACAGCGATACAGGGGAAGGTATGGGAGGTGCTCGAAAACAGGGCGACATAGGGGACGGTATGAGATTTGTATGAAAACACGGCGATATAGGGGAAGCTATGAGAGGTGCGCGAAAACACGGCAATATAGGGGACGGTATGAGAGGTGCGCAAGGCACAGCGGTATAGGGGATGCTATGGGAGGTGCGCGACTACACGGTGATATAGGGGACGTTATAAGATGTGCATGAAAACACAGCGATATAGGGGAAGGAATGAGAGGTGCGCGAAAACAGGGCGATATAGGGGAAGGTATGAGAGGTGCGCGAAGGCACAGCGATATATGGGATTCTATTGGAGGTGCATGAATACACAGCGATATAGGAGACGGTATGAGATGTGCATGAATACACAGCGATAGTCGGGAAACAATGACAGCTGTGTGAAAACACAGCAATATAGGGGAAGTTATGAGAGGTGCGTGAAAACACAGTGATATAGGGGAAGGTATGAGAGGTGCACGAAAACACAGCGATATAGGGGAAGGAATGAGAGGTGCACGAAGGCACAGCGATATAGGGGACGTTATGAGATGTGCATGAAAACAGAGAGATATAGGGAAATTATGAGACGTGCCCAAAAATACAGCAATATAGGAGAAGTTATGAGAGGTGAGTGAAAAAACAGCGATATAGGAGGAGGTATGAAAGGTGCACGAAAACACAGCGATATAGGGGAAGGTATGGGAGGTGCTCGAAAACAGTGCGATATAGGGGAAGGTATGAGATGAGTGCGAAGACACAGCAATATAGGGGATGCTATGGGAGGTACGCGAAAACACAGTAATATAGGGGAAGACAAGAGGGTGCGTGAAAGCAGGACAATATAGTGGAAGCTATGAGAGGTGCGCAAAAACACGGTGATATAGGGGAAGCAATGAGAGGTGAGCAATAACACAGTGATAAAGGTGAATATATGGGATGTGCGCCAAAACACAGCGATATAGGAGAATGAATGGGAGGTGCGCGAAAACAGGGCGATATAGGTGAAGGTATGAGAGGTATGCGAAGGCACAGCAATATAGGGGATGCTATGGGAGGTGCGCGACTACACAGTGATATAGGGGACGTTATAAGATGTGCATGAAAACACAGCGATATAGGGGAAGGAATGAGAGGTGCGCGAAAACAGGGCGATATAGGGGAAGGTATGAGAGGTGCGCGAAGGCACAGCGATATATGGGATTCTATTGGATGTGCATGAATATACAGCGATATAGGAGACGGTATGAGATGTGCATGAATACACTGCGATAGTCGGGAAACATTGACAGGTGTGTGAAAACACAACAATATAGGGGAAGTTATGAGAGGTGCGTGAAAACACAGTGATATAGGGGAAGGTATGAGAGGTGCACAAAATAACAGCGATATAGGGGAATGTATGGGAGGTGCTCGAAAACGGCGATATAGGGGAAGGTATGAGATGAGTGTGAAGACACAGCAATATAGGGGATGCTATGGGAGGTACGCGAAAACACAGTGAGAAAGGGGAAGACATGAGAGGTGAAAGCAGGACAATATAGTGGAAGCTATGAGAGGTGAGCAAAAACATGGTGATATAGGGGAAGCTATGAGAGGTGAGCAATAACACAGCGATAAAGGTGAATCTATGGGATGTGCGCAAAAACACAGCTATATAGGGGAGGGTACGAGAGGTGCGCAAGGCACAGCGATATAGGGGATGCTATGGGAGGTGTGTGAATACACAGAGATATAGGGGTCGTTATGAGATGTGCAGGAAGAAGCAGCGATATTAGGGAAGATATAAGAGGTGCACAAAAACATAGCGATATAGGAGAAGTTAAGAGAGGTGCGTGAAAACACAACGATATAGAGGGAGGTATGAGAGGTGCACGAAAACACAGCGATACAGGGGAAGGTATGGGAGGTGCTCGAAAACAGGGCGACATAGGGGACGGTATGAGATTTGTATGAAAACACGGCGATATAGGGGAAGCTATGAGAGGTGCGCGAAAAAACGGCAATATAGAGGACGGTATGAGAGGTGCGCAAGGCACAGCGATATAGGGGATGCTATGGGAGGTGCGCGACTACACAGTGATATAGGGGACGTTATAAGATGTGCATGAAAACACAGCGATATAGGGGACGGAATGAGAGGTGCGCGAAAACAGGGCGATATAGGGGAAGGTATGGGAGGTGCTCGAAAACAGGGCGATATAGGGGACGGTATGAGATTTGTATGAAAACACGGCGATATAGGGGAAGCTATGAGAGGTGCGCGAAAACACGGCAATACAGGGGACGGTAAGAGAGGTGCGCAAGGCACAGCGATATAGGGGATGCTATGGGAGGTGCGTGAATACACAGCGATATATGGGACGTTATGAGATGTGCATGAAAGCGCAGCGATATTAGGGAAGGTATGAGAGGTTCACAAAAACACAGCAACATAGGAGAATGAATGGGAAGTGTGCGAAAACAGTGCGATAAAGGCGAAGGTATGAGAAATGCGCGAAGGCACAGCAATATGTGAGAGGCTATGGGAGGTGCGCGACTACACAGTGATATAGGGGACGTTATGAGATGTGCATAAAAACACAGCGATATGGGGGAAGTTATGAGAGGTGCGCAAAAATGCAGCAATATTGGAAAAGTTATGAGAGGTGCGTGAAAACACAGCGATATAGGGGAAGGTATGAGAGGTGCGCAAAGGCACAGCGATATAGGGGATGTTATGGGAGGTGCGCGAATACAGGGCAATATAGGGGAAGGTATGTGAGGTGCACGAAGGCACAGCGATATAGGGGATGCTACGGGAGGTGCGTGAATACACAGCGATATAGGGGACGTTATGAGATGTGCATGAAAACGCAGCGATATTAGGGAAGATATAAGAGATGCACAAAAACAAAGCGATATAGGAGAAGTTATGAGAGGTGTGTGAAAACACAGCGATATAGGGGAAGGAATGAGAGGTGCGCGAAAACAGGGCGATATAGGGGAAGGTATGAGTGGTGCGCGAAGGCAGAGTGATATATGGGAATCTATTGGAGGTGCATGAATACACAGCGATATAGGGGACGTTATGAGATGTGCATAAAAACACGGCGATATAGGGGAAATTATAAGAGCTGCGCAAAATACAGCAATATAGGAGAAGTTATGAGAGGTGAGTGAAAACACAGCGATATAGGGGGAGGTATGAAAGGTGCACGAAAACACAGCGATATAGGGGAAGGTATCGGAGGTGCTCGAAAACAGGGCGATGTAGGGGAAGGTATGACAGGAGTGTGAAGACACAGCAATATAGGGGATGCTATGGGAGTTGCGCGAATACAGGGCGATATAGTGGAAGCTATGGGATGTGCACGAAAACAGGACGATATAGGGGAAGGTATGAGAGGTGCACAAAAACACAGCGATATAGGGGATGCAATGGGACGTGCGCAAAAACACAAATATACAGGGGAAGGTATGAGAGGTGTGCAAGAATTCGGCGATATAGGGGAAATTATGAGAGGTGTGCGAAAACACGGCGATGCGGGAGAATGTATCAGATGTGCGAGAAAACACAGCGCTGTAGGGGAAGTATTGAGAGGAGTGAAAACATAGCGATCTAGGTGAAGACATGAGAGGTGCGCGAAAACACAGCAATATAGAGGAAGCTATGAGAGGTGAGTAAAAACACGGCGATACAGGGGAAGCTATGAGAGGTGAGCAATAACACAGCGATAAAGATGAATCTATGGGATGTGCGCGAAAAGACAGCGATATAGGGGAAGCTATGAGAGGTGCGCGAAAACACAGCGATATAGGGGACGTGATGAGATGTGCATGAAAATGCAACGATATTAGTGAAGGTATGAGAGGAGCACGAAAACACAGCGATATAGGGGAAGGTATGAGAGGTGCGCGAAAACACAGCGAAATAGGGGAACGTATGAGAGGTGCACGAAAACAGCGATATAGGTGAAGGAATGGGAGGTGCGCGAAAACAGGGCGATATAGGTGAAGGAATGGGAGGTGCACGAAAACAGGGCGATATAGATGAAGTTATGAGAGGTATGCGAAGGCACAGCAATATAGGGGATGCTATGGAATGTGCGCGAAAACACAGTGATATAGGGGAAGACAGGAGAGGTGCCCAAAAACACGACGATATAAGGGAATCTATGAGAGGTGAGCAAAAACACGGCAATACAGGGGAAGCTATGAGAGGTGAGGGATAACACAGCGATAAAGGTGAATCTATGCGATGTGCGCGAAAAGACAGCGATATAGGGAAAGGTATGAGAGGTGCGCAAGGCACAGCGATATAGGGGATGCTGTGGGAGGTGCGTGAATACACAGCGTTATAGGGGACGTGATGAGATGTGCATGAAAACACAGCGATATGGGGGAAGTTATGAGAGGTGCGCAAAAATGCAGCAATATTGGAGAAGTTATGAGAGGTGCGTGAAAACACAACGATATAGGGGAAGGTATGATAGGTGCGCAAAGGTACAGCGATATAGGGGATGTTATGGGAGGTGCGCGAATACAGGGCAATATAGGGGAAGGTATGTGAGGTGCACGAAGGCACAGCGATATAGGGGATGGTACGGGAGGTGCGTGAATACACAGCCATATAGGGGACGTTATGAGATGTGCATGAAAACGCAGCGATATTAGAGAAGATATAAGAGATGCACAAAAACAAAGCGATATGGGAGAAGTTATGAGAGGTGTGTGAAAACACAGTGATATAGGGGAAGGAATGAGAGGTGCGCGAAGGCAGAGTGATATATGGGAATCTATTGGAGGTGCATGAATACACAGCGATATAGGGGACGTTATGAGATGTGCATAAAAACACGGCGATATAGGGGAAATTATGAGAGGTGCGCAAAAATACAGCAATATAGGAGAAGTTATGAGAGGTGAGTGAAAACACAGCGATGTAGGAGGAGGTATGAAAGGTACACGAAAACACAGCGATGTAGGGGAAGGTATCGGAGGTGCTCGAAAACAGGGTGATATAGGGGAAGGTATGAGAGGTGCTCGAAGGCACAGCAATATAGGGGATGCTATGGGAGGTGCGCGAAAACACAGTGATATAGGGGAAGACATGAGAGGTGCGCGAATGTAGCGCAATATAGTGGAAGCTATGAGAGGTGAGCAAAAACACGGCGATATAGGCGAAGCTATGATAGGTGAGCAATAACACAGTGATAAGGGTGAATCTATGGGATGTGTGCAAAAAACAGCGATATAGGGGAAGGTATGAGAGGTGCGCAAGGCACAGCAATATAGAGGATGCTATGGGAGATGCGTGAATACACAGCTATATAAAGGACGTTATGAGATGTGCATGAAAACGCAACGATATTAGGGAAGGTATGAGAGGTTCACAAAAACACAGTGATATAGGAGAATGAATGGGAGGTGCGCGAAAACAGGGCGATATAGGTGAAGGTATGAGAGGTATGCGAAGGCACAGCAATATAGGGGATGCTATGGGAGGTGCGCGACTACACAGTGATATAGGGGACGTTATGAGATGTGCATGAAAACACGGCGATATAGGGGAAGTTATGAGAGGTGCACAAAAATGCAGCACTATAGGAGAAGTTATGAGAGGTGTGTGAAAACACAGCGATATAGGGGAAGGAATGAGAGGTGCGCGAAAACAGGGCGATATAGGGGAAGGTATGAGAGGTGCGCGAAGGCACAGCGATATATGGGATTCTATTGGAGGTGCATGAATACACAGCAATATAGGAGACGGTATGAGATGTGCATGAATACACGGCGATAGTCGGGAAACAATGACAGCTGTGTGAAAACACAGCAATATAGGGGAAGTTATGAGAGGTGCGTGAAAACACAGTGATATAGGGGAAGGTATGAGAGGTGCACGAAAACACAGCGATATAGGGGAAGGAATGAGAGGTGCACGAAGGCACAGCGATATAGGGGACGTTATGAGATGTGCATGAAAACACAGAGATATAGGGAAATTATGAGACGTGCCCAAAAATACAGCAATATAGGAGAAGTTATGAGAGGTGAGTGAAAAAACAGCGATATAGGAGGAGGTATGAAAGGTGCACGAAAACACAGCGATATAGCGGAAGGTATGGGAGGTGCTCGAAAACAGTGCGATATAGGGGAAGGTATGAGATGAGTGCGAAGACACAGCAATATAGGGGATGCTATGGGAGGTACGCGAAAACACAGTAATATAGGGGAAGACAAGAGGGTGCGTGAAAGCAGGACAATATAGTGGAAGCTATGAGAGGTGCGCAAAAACACGGTGATATAGGGGAAGCAATGAGAGGTGAGCAATAACACAGCGATAAAGATGAATATATGGGATGTGCGCAAAAACACAGTGATATAGGAGAATGAATGGGAGGTGCGCGAAAACAGGGCGATATAGGTGAAGGTATGAGAGGTATGCGAAGGCACCGCAATATAGGGGATGCTATGGGAGGTGCGCGACTACACAGTGATATAGGGGACGTTATAAGATGTGCATGAAAACACAGCGATATAGGGGAAGGAATGAGAGGTGCGCGAAAACAGGGCGATATAGGGGAAGGTATGAGAGGTGCGCAAAGGCACAGCGATATAGGGGATGCTATGGGAGGTGCGCGACTACACAGTGATATAGGGGACGTTATAAGATGTGCATGAAAACACAGCGATATAGGGGAAGGAATGAGAGGTGCGCGAAAACAGGGCGATATAGGGGAAGGTATGAGAGGTGCGCAAAGGCACAGCGATATATGGGATTCTATTGGAGGTGCATGAATACACAGCGATATAGGAGACGGTATGAGATGTGCATGAATACACGGCGATAGTCGGGAAACAATGACAGCTGTGTGAAAACACAGCAATATAGGGGAAGTTATGAGAGGTGCGTGAAAACACAGTGATATAGGGGAAGGTATGAGAGGTGCACGAAAACACAGCGATATAGGGGAAGGAATGAGAGGTGCACGAAGGCACAGCTATATAGGGGACGTTATGAGATGTGCATGAAAACACAGAGATATAGGGAAATTATGAGACGTGCCCAAAAATACAGCAATATAGGAGAAGTTATGAGAGGTGAGTGAAAAAACAGCGATATAGGAGGAGGTATGAAAGGTGCACGAAAACACAGCGATATAGGGGAAGGTATGGGAGGTGCTCGAAAACAGTGCGATATAGGGGAAGGTATGAGATGAGTGCGAAGACACAGCAATATAGGGGATGCTATGGGAGGTACGCGAAAACACAGTAATATCGGGGAAGACAAGAGGGTGCGTGAAAGCAGGACAATATTGTGGAAGCTATGAGAGGTGCGCAAAAACACGGTGATATAGGGGAAGCAATGAGAGGTGAGCAATAACACAGCGATAAAGGTGAATATATGGGATGTGCGCAAAAACACAGCGATATAGGAGAATGAATGGCAGATGCGCGAAAACAGGGCGATATAGGTGAAGGTATGCGAGGTATGCGAAGGCACAGCAATATAGGGGATGCTATGGGATGTGCGCGACTACACAGTGATATAGGGGACGTTATAAGATGTGCATGAAAACACAGCGATATAGGGGAAGGAATGAGAGGTGCGTGAAAACAGGGCGATATAGGGGAAGGTATGAGAGGTGCGCGAAGGCACAGCGATATATGGGATTCTATTGGATGTGCATGAATATACAGCGATATAGGAGACGGTATGAGATGTGCATGAATACACTGCGATAGTCGGGAAACATTGACAGCTGTGTGAAAACACAACAATATAGGGGCAGTTATGAGAGGTGCGTGAATACACAGTGATATAGGGGAAGGTATGAGAGGTGCACAAAATAACAGCGATATAGGGGAATGTATGGGAGGTGCTCGAAAACGGCGATATAGGGGAAGGTATGAGATGAGTGTGAAGACACAGCAATATAGGGGATGCTATGGGAGGTACGCGAAAACACAGTGAGAAAGGGGAAGACATGAGAGGTGAAAGCAGGACAATATAGTGGAAGCTATGAGAGGTGAGCAAAAACATGGTGATATAGGGGAAGCTATGAGAGGTGAGCAATAACACAGCGATAAAGGTGAATCTATGGGATGTGCGCAAAAACACAGCTATATAGGGGAAGGTACGAGAGGTGCGCAAGGCACAGCGATATAGGGGATGCTATGGGAGGTGTGTGAATACACAGAGATATAGGGGACGTTATGAGATGTGCAGGAAGAAGCAGCGATATTAGGGAAGATATAAGAGGTGCACAAAAACACAGCGATATAGGAGAAGTTAAGAGAGGTGCGTGAAAACACAACGATATAGAGGGAGGTATGAGAGGTGCACGAAAACACAGCGATACAGGGGAAGGTATGGGAGGTGCTCGAAAACAGGGCGACATAGGGGACGGTATGAGATTTGTATGAAAACACGGCGATATAGGGGAAGCTATGAGAGGTGCGCGAAAACACGGCAATATAGGGGACGGTATGAGAGGTGCGCAAGGCACAGCGGTATAGGGGATGCTATGGGAGGTGCGCGACTACACAGTGATATAGGGGACGTTATAAGATGTGCATGAAAACACAGCGATATAGGGGAAGGAATGAGAGGTGCGCGAAAACAGGGCGATATAGGGGAAGGTATGAGAGGTGCGCGAAGGCACAGCGATATATGGGATTCTATTGGAGGTGCATGAATACACAGCGATATAGGAGACGGTATGAGATGTGCATGAATACACGGCGATAGTCGGGAAACAATGACAGCTGTGTGAAAACACAGCAATATAGGGGAAGTTATGAGAGGTGCGTGAAAACACAGTGATATAGGGGAAGGTATGAGAGGTGCACGAAAACACAGCGATATAGGGGAAGGAATGAGAGGTGCACGAAGGCACAGCGATATAGGGGACGTTATGAGATGTGCATGAAAACAGAGAGATATAGGGAAATTATGAGACGTGCCCAAAAATACAGCAATATAGGAGAAGTTATGAGAGGTGAGTGAAAAAACAGCGATATAGGAGGAGGTATGAAAGGTGCACGAAAACACAGCGATATAGGGGAAGGTATGGGAGGTGCTCGAAAACAGTGCGATATAGGGGAAGGTATGAGATGAGTGCGAAGACACAGCAATATAGGGGATGCTATGGGAGGTACGCGAAAACACAGTAATATAGGGGAAGACAAGAGGGTGCGTGAAAGCAGGACAATATAGTGGAAGCTATGAGAGGTGCGCAAAAACACGGTGATATAGGGGAAGCAATGAGAGGTGAGCAATAACACAGTGCGTGAAAACGGGGCGATATAGGGGAAGGTATGAGAGGTGCGCGAAGGCACAGCATTATAAGGGATGCTATGGGATCTGCGCGAATACACAACGATATAGGGGGTGTTATGAGATGTTATGAGATGTGCATGGCGATATAGGGGAAGTTATGAGAAGTACTCGAAGGCACAGCGACATAGGGGATGCTATGAGAAGTGCGCGAAAACACCGTGATATAGTGGAAGACATAAGAGGTGCGCAAAAACAGGGCAATATAGTTGAACCTATGGGATGTGCGCGAAACCACGGCGATACAGGGGAATGTATCAGAGGTGCGAGAAAACACAGCGATATAGGGGACGCTATGGGACATGTGCAAAAAAGCAGTGACATAGGGGAAGGTATGAGAGGTGTGCGAGAACACGGCGATATAGGGGAAATTGTAAGAGGTGCGCGAAAACATGCAATACAGGAGAATGCATCAGAGGTGCGAGAAAACACAGCGATATAGGGGAAGTAATGATAGGAGCGAAAACATAGCGATATAGGTGGAGACATGCGAGGTGCGCGAAAACAGGGCGATATAGGTGAAGGAATGGGAGGTGCGCGAAAACAGAGCGATATAGATGAAGTTATGAGAGGTATGCGAAGGCACAGCAATATAGGGGATTCTATGGAATATGCGCGAAAACACAGTGATATAGGTGAAGACATGAGAGGTGCGCAAAAACACGTCAATATAGGGGAAGCTATGAGAGGTGAGCAAAAACACGGCGATATGGGGAAGCTGTGAGAGGTGTGCAATAACACAGCGATAAAGTTGAATCTATGGGATGTGCGCGTAAAGACAGCGATATAGGGGAAGGTATGAGAGGTGCGCAAGGCACAGCGATATAGGGGATGCTATGGGAGGTGCGTGAATACACAGCGTTATAGGGAACGTTATGAGATGTGCATAAAACACTGCGATATAGGGGGAGTTATGAGAGGTGCGCAAAAATACAGCAATATAGGAGAAGTTATGAGAGGTGAGTGAAAACACAGCGATATTGGGGGAGGTATGAAAGGTGCACGAAAACACAGCGATATAGGGGAATTTATGGGAGGTGCTCAAAAACAGGGCGATATAGGGGAAGGTATGAGAGGAGTGCGAAGACACAGCAATATAAGGGATGCTATGGGAGGTGCGCGAAAGCACAGTGATATAGGGGAAGACATGAGAGGTGCATAAAAGTAGGGCAATATAGTGGAAGCTATGAGAAGTGAGCAATAACACAGCGATAAAGGTGAATCTATGGGATGTGCGCAAAAACACAGCGATATAGGGGAAGGTATGAGAGGTGCGCAAGGCACAGCAATATAGGGGATGCTATGTCAGATGCATGAATACACAGCGATATACGGGACATTATGAGATGTGCATGAAAACACAGCGAAATAGGGGAAGCTATGAGAGGTGCGCGAAAACACGGCGATATAGGGGACGGTATGAGATTTGTATGAAGATACGGCGATATAGGGGAAGACATCAGAGGTGAGTAAAACCGGCAATATAGCGGAAGTTATGGGAGGTGCTCGAAAACAGGGCGATATAGGGGAAGGCATGAGAGGTGCGTGAAAACACAGCGATATAGGGGGAGGTATGAGAGGTGCACAAAACACAGCGATATAGGAGAAGGTATGGGAGTTGCGCGAAAACGGCGATATAGGGGAAGGTATGAGAGGTGTGCGAAGGCACAGCAATATAGGGGATGCTATGGGAGGTGCGCGAAAACACAGTGATATAGGGGATGCTATGAGAGGTGCGCAAAAACAGAGCAATATAGTGGAAGCTATGGGATGTGCGCGAAAACACGATGATACAGGGGAATGTATCAGAGGTGCGAGAAAACACAGCGATATAGGAGACGCTATGGGACGTGCACGAAAACACATTGATATAGGGAAAGTAATGAGAGGAGCGAAAATATACCGATGTCAGCGAAGCTGTGGGAGGTGCGCAAAAACAGAGCGATATAGGGGACGGTATGAGATGTGCATGAATACATGGCGATATTGGGGAAGCCATGAGAGGTGCGCGAAAACACAATGATATAGGGGAAGGTATGAGAGGTGTGCAAAAACACAGTGATATAGGAGAAGTTATGAGAGGTGGGTGACAGCACAGCAATATAGTTGAAGGAATGAGAGGTGCACGAAAACACAGCGATATCGGGGAAGTTATGGGAAGTGAGCTAAAACAGGGCGATATAGGGGAAGGTATGAGAGGTACGCGAAGGCACAGTTATATTGGGGATGCTATGGCAGGTGCGCGATTACACAGCGATATAGGGGACGTTATCAGATGTGCATGAAAACACGGCAATATAGGGGAAGGTATGAGAGGTGCGCAAAAATACAGCGATATAGCAGAATTTACGAGAGGTGCGTGAAAACACAGCGATATAGGGGAGGTATGGGAGGTGCGGGAAAACAGGACGATATAGGTTAAGGTATGGGAAGTGCGCGAAAACAGGGCAATATAGTGGAAGGTATGAGAGGTGCCCGAAAACAGAGCGATATAGGCGACGCTATGGGACGTGCGCGAAAACACGGCGATAAAGGGGAAATTATGAGAGGTGCGCGAAAACACGGCGATACAGGGGAATGTATCAGAGGTATGAGAAAACACAGCGATATAAGGGAAGCAATGAGAGGAGTGAAAACATAGCAATATAGGTGAAGACATGAGAGGTGCGCGAAAACATGGCGATATAGGGGAAGCTGTGAGAGGTGAGCAATAACACAGAGATAAAGGTGAAGCTATGAGATATGCGCGAAAAGAGAGCGATATAGGGGAATGTCTGAGAGGTGCGCGAAAACACAGCGATATAGGGGACGGTATGAGATGTGCATGAATACATGGCGATAGTCGGGAAACAATGACAGGTGTGTGAAAACACAGCGATATAGGGGAAGTTATGAGAGGTGCGTGAAAACACAGTGATATAGGAGAAGGTATGAGAGGTGCGCGAAAACAGGGCGATATAGGGGAAGTTATGCGAGGTGCATGAAAACACAGCGATATAGGGGACGTTATGAGATGTGCATGAAAACACGGAGATATAGGGGAAGGTATGAGAGGTACGCAAAGGCACAGTGATATAGGGGATGTTATGGGAGGTGCGCGAATACAGGGCAATATAGGGGAAGGTATGTGAGGTGCACGAAGGCACAGCGATATAGGGGATGCTACGGGAGGTGCGTGAATACACAGCGATATAGGGGACGTTATGAGATGTGCATGAAAACGCAGCGATATTAGGGAAGATATAAGAGGTGCACAAAAACACAGTAATATAGGAGAAGTTATGAGAGGTGTGTGAAAACACAGCGATATAGGGGAAGGAATGAGAGGTGCGCGAAAACAGGGCGATATAGGGGAAGGTATGAGAGGTGCGCGAAGGCACAGCGATATATGGGATTCTATTGGAGGTGCATGAATACACAGCGATATAGGGGACGTTATGAGATGTGCATAAAAACACGGCGATATAGGGGAAATTATGAGAGGTGCGCAAAAATACAGCAATATAGGAGAAGTTATGAGAGGTGAGTGAAAACAGCGATATAGGGGGAGGTATGAAAGGTGCACGAAAGCACAGATATATTCGGGAAGGAATGGGAGGTGCACAAATACACAGCGATATAGGGGAAGGAATGGGAGGTGCTCGAAAACAGGGCGATGTAGGGGAAGGTATGACAGGAGTGTGAAGACACAGCAATATAGGGGATGGTATGGGAGGTGCGCGAAAACACAGTGATATAGCGGAAGGCATGAGAGGTGCGTGAAAGCACAATATAGTGGAAGCTATGAGAGGTGAGCAAAAACACGGCGATATAGGCGAAGCTATGAGAGGTGAGCAATAACACAGCGATAAAAGTGAATCTATGGGATGTGCACAAAAAAACAGCGATATAGTGGAAGGTATGAGTGGTGCGCAAGGCACAGCAATATAGGGGATGCTATGGGAGATGCATGAATACACAGCGATATACGGGACGTGATGAGATGTGCATGAAAACGCAGCGATATTAGGGAAGGTATGAGAGGTTCAAAAAACACAGCAATATAGGAGAATGAATGGGAGGTGCGCGAAAACAGGGCGATATAGGTGAAGGTATGAGAGGTGTGCGAAGGCACAGCAATATAGGGGATGCTATGGGAGGTGCGCGACTACACAGTGATATAGGGGACGTTATGAGATGTGCATGAAAACACGGCGATATATGGGAAGTTATGAGAGGTGCACAAAAATGCAGCAATATAGGAGAAGTTATGAGAGGTGCGTGAAAACACAGCGATATAGGGGAAGGTATGAGAGGTGTGCGAAAACAGGACGATATGGGGAAGGTATGAGACGTGTGCGAAAACACGGCGATATGGGAGAATGTATCAGAGGTGCGAGAAAACACAGAGTTATAGGGGAAGAAATGAGAGGAGCGAAAACATAGCGATCCAGGTGAAGACATGAGAGGTGCGCGAAAACACGGCAATATAGGGGAAGCTATGAAAGGTGAGCAAAAACACGGCGATATAGGGGAAGCTGTGAGAGGTGTGCAATAACACAGCGATAAAGTTGAATTTATGGGATGTGCGCGAAAAGACAGCGATATAGGGGAAGGTACAGCGATATAGGGGATGCTATGGGAGGTGCGTGAATACACAGCGATATAGGGGACGTTATGAGATGTGCATTTAAAACGCAGCGATATTAGGGATGATATAAGAGGTGAACAAAAACACAGTGATATAAGAGAAGTTATGAGAGGTGTGTGAAAACACAGCAATATAGGGGAAGGTATGAGAGGTGCACGAAAACACAGCGATATAGGGGAAGGTATGGTAGGTGCGCGAAAACAGGGCGATATAGGGGAAGTTATGAGAAGTGCTCGAAGGCACAGCGATATAGGGGATGCTATGAGATGTGCGCGAAAACACGGCGATATGGGAGAATGTATCAGAGGTGCGAGAAAACACAGCGATATAGGGGAAGTAAT
>NW_027278214.1:0-15720 GCF_030028105.1 Mobula birostris
AACTTAGTGCAAACCTGATGGAAACATTTTAAGTTAACTTTCCACATGATTTTGAGTTGTTTCAAACTTGTTTCATGGCTCTGCTCAGCAAGACAAAAAAGTGGTTTTCTCAGTGCATAAAATGCTTTGACAATAGCAATAGTATACATTTCAGTTTTCCAGCAAAGTACTATGTGCAAACCTAATGGAAACATCTTAACTTAACTTTCCACATGATTCTGAGTTGTATAAAACTTGTTTCATGGCTCTGCTCAGCAAGACAAAAAAGTGCTTTTCTCAGTGCATACAAAGCTTTGACAATAGCAATAGTATACATTTCAGATTTCCACCAAAGTACTCTGTGCATACCTAACGGAAACATCTTAACGTAACTTTCCAATGATTCTGAGTTGTATAAAAGTTGTTAAATGACTCTGCTCAGCAAGACAACAAAGTGGTTTTCTCAGTGCTTACAATGCTTTGACATTACCAATAGTATACATTTCAGTTTTCCACCAAAGTACTGAGTGCAAACCTAATGGAAACATTTTAAGTTAACTTTCCACATGATTCGGAGTTGTCTAAAACTTGTTTCATGCCTCTGCTCAGCAAGACAAAAAAGTGGTTTTCTCAGTGCATACAATGAGTTGACATTCCCAACAGTATACCTTTCAGTTTTCCATCAAAGTACTGATTGCAAACTAATGGAAACATCTCAACTTAACTTTCCACATGATTCTGAGTTGTATAAAACTAGTTTCATGCATCCGTTCAGCAAGACAAAAAAGTGGTTTTCTCAGTGTCTACAATGCTTTGACAAAAGCAATCGTATACATTTCTGTTTTCCACAAAAGAACTGAGTGCAAACCTGATGGAAACATTTTAAGTTAACTTTCCACATGATTTTGATTTGTTTAAAACTTGTTTCATGCCTCTGCTCAGCAAGACAAAAAAGTGGTTGTCTCATTGCATACAATGCTTTGTCAATAGCAATAGTATATATTTCAGTTTTCCAGCAAAGTACTGAGTGCAAACCTAATGGAAACTTCTAAAGTTAACTTTCCACATGTTTCTGAGTTGTTTAAAAGTTGTTTCATGGCTCTGCTCAGCAAGACAAAAAAGTGGTTTTCTCAGTGCATAAAATGCTTTGACAATAGCAATAGTATACATTTCAGTTTTTCAGCAAAGTATTGAGTGCAAACCTAATGGAAACATTTCAAATTAACTTTCTCTATGATTCTGAGTTGTCTAAAACTTGTTTCATGCCTCTGCTGAGCAAGACAAAAAAGTGGTTGTCTCAGTGCATAAAACGCTTTGACAATAGCAATAGTATACATTTCAGTTTTCCAGCAACGTACTGAGTGCAAACCTAATGGAAACATTTTAAATCAACTTTCTCCATGATTCTGAGTTGTCTAAAACTTGTTTCATGCCTCTGCTCAGCAAGACAGCAAAGTGGTTTTCTCAGTGCATACAATGCTTTGACATTCCCAACAGTATACATTTCACTTTTCCATCCAAGTACTGATTGCAAACCTAAGGGAAACATCTCAACTTAACTTTCCACATGATTCTGAGTTGTATAAAACTATTTTCATGGCTCTGCTCAGCAAGACAAAAAAGTGGTTTTCTCAGTGCCTACAATGCTACGACAATAGCAATAGTATACATTTCAGTTTTCCACCAAAGTACTGAGTGCAAACCTAATGGAAACATGTCAAATTAACTTTCTCCATGATTCTGAGTTGTCTAAAACTTGTTTCATGCCTCTGCTCAGCAAGACAGCAAAGTGGTTTTCTCAGTGCATACAATGCTTTGACATTCCCAACAGTATACCTTTCAGTTTTCCATCAAAGTACTGATTGCAAACCTAATGCAAACATCTAAAGTTAACTTTCCACATGATTCTGAGTTGTATAAAACTAGTTTCATGCACTTGTTCAGCAAGACAAAAAAGTGGTTTTCTCAGTGTCTACAATTCTTTGACGAAAGCAATCGTATACATTTCAGTTTTCCACAAAAGAACTGAGTGCAAACCTGATGGAAGCATTTTAAGTTAACTTTCCACATGATTCTGAGTTGTTTCAAACTTGTTTCATGCCTCTGCTCAGCAAGATAAAAAAGTGGTTGTCTAATTGCAGACAATGCTTTGTCAATAGCAATAGTATACATTTCAGTTTTCCAGCAAAGTACTGAGTGCAAACCTAATGGAAACTTCTAAAGTTAACTTTCCACATGATTCTGAGTTGTTTAAAAGTTGTTTCATGGCTCTGCTCAGCAAGACAAAAAAGTGGTTTTCTCAGTGCATAAAATGCTTTGACAATAGCAATAGTATAATTTCAGTTTTCCAGCAAAGTACTGAGTGCAAACCTAATGGAAACATTTTAAATCAACTTTCTCCATGATTCTGAGTTGTCTAAAAGTTGTTTCATGCCTCTGCTCAGCAAGACAGCAAAGTGGTTTTCTCAGTGCATACAATGCTTTGACATTCCCAACAGTATACATTTCACTTTTCCATCAAAGTACTGATTGCAAACCTAATGGAAACATCTCAACTTAACTTTCCACATGATTCTGAGTTGTATAAAACTAGTTTCATAGCTCTGCTCAGCAAGACAAAAAGTCGTTTTCTCAGTGCCTACAATGCTTTGACAAAAGCAATCGTATACATTTCAGTTTTCCAGCAAAGTACTGAGTGCAAACTAATGGAAACATCTAAAGTTAACCTTCCACATGATTCTGAGTTGTGTAAAACTAGTTTCATGCCTCTGCTCAGCAAGAAACAAAGTGGTTTTCTCTCTGCATACACTGCTTTGACATTACCAATACTATACATTTCAGTTTTCCATCAAAGTACTGATTGCAAACCTAATGGAAACATTTTAAGTTAACTTTCCATATGATTCTGAGTGATTTAAAACTGGTTTCATGCCTCTTTTCAGCAAGACAAAAAAGTGGTTTTCTCAGTGCATAAAAAGCTTTGACAGTAGCAAGACTATAAATTTGAGTTTTCCACCAAAGTACTGAGTGGAAACCTAATGGAAACATTTTAAATCAACTTTCTCCATGATACTGAGTTGTCTAAAACTTGTTTCATGCCTCTGCTCAGCAAGACAGCAAAGTGGTTTTCTCAGTGCATACAATGCTTTGACATTCCCAACAGTATACCTTTCAGTTTTCCATCAAAGTACTGATTGCAAACTAATGGAAATATCTCAACTTAACTTTCCACATGATTCTGAGTTGTATAAAACTAGTTTCATGCATCTGTTCAGCAAGACAAAAAAGTGGTTTTCTCAGTGTCTACAATGCTTTGACAAAAGCAATCGTATACATTTCAGTTTTCCACAAAAGAACTGAATGCAAACCTGAAGGAAACATCTTAAGTTAACTTTCCACATGATTTTGATTTGTTTAAAACTTGTTTCATGCCTCTGCTCAGCAAGACAAAAAAGTGGTTGTCTCATTGCATACAATGCTTTGTCAAAAGCAATAGTATATATTTCAGTTTTCCAGCAAAGTACTGAGTGCAAACCTAATGGAAACTTCTAAAGTTAACTTTCCACATGATTCTGAGTTGTTTAAAAGTTGTTTCATGGCTCTGCTCAGCAAGACAAAAAAGTGGTTTTCTCAGTGCATAAAATGCTTTGACAATAGCAATAGTATACATTTCAGTTTTCCACCAAAGTACTCAGTGCAAACCTAACGGAAACATCTTAACGTAACTTTCCAATGATTCTGAGTTGTATAAAAGTTGTTTAATGGCTCTGCTCAACAAGACAACAAAGATGTTTTCTCAGTGCCTACAATGCTTTGACAAAAGCAATCGTATACATTTCAGTTTTCCAGCAAAGTACTGAGTGCAACCCTAATGGAAACATCTAAAGTTAACTTTCCACATGATTCTGAGTGGTTCAAAACTGGTTTCATGCCTCTTTTCTGCAAGACAAAAAAGTGGTTTTCTCAGTGCATAAAATGCTTTGTCAATAGCAATAGTATATATTTCAGTTTTCCAGCAAAGTCCTGAGTGCAAACCTAATGGAAACTTCTAAAGTTAACTTTCCACATGATTCTGAGTTGTTTAAAAGTTGTTTCATGGCTCTGCTCAGCAAGACAAAAAAGTGGTTTTCTCAGTGCATAAAATGCTTTGACAATAGCAATAATATACATTTCAGATTTCCAGCAAAGTACTGAGTGCAAACCTAATGGAAACATTTTAAATCAACTTTGTCCATGATTCTGAGTTGTCTAAGACTTGTTTCATGCTTCTGCTCAGCAAGACAGCAAAGTGGTTTTCTCAGTGCATACAATGCTTTGACGTTCCCAACAGTATACATTTCACTTTTCCATCAAAGTACTGATTGCAAACCTCATGGAAACATCTCAACTTAACTTTCCACATGATTCTAAGTTGTAGAAAACTAGTTTCATGGCTCTGCTCAGCAAGACAAAAAAGTGGTTTTCTTAGTGCCTACAATGCCATGACAATAGCAATAGTATACATTTCAGTTTTCCACAAAAGAACTTAGTGCAAACCTGATGGAAACATTTTAAGTTAACTTTCCACATGATTTTGAGTTGTTTCAAACTTGTTTCATGGCTCTGCTCAGCAAGACAAAAAAGTGGTTTTCTCAGTGCATAAAATGCTTTGACAATAGCAATAGTATACATTTCAGTTTTCCAGCAAAGTACTATGTGCAAACCTAATGGAAACATCTTAACTTAACTTTCCACATGATTCTGAGTTGTATAAAACTTGTTTCATGGCTCTGCTCAGCAAGACAAAAAGGTGCTTTTCTCAGTGCATACAATGCTTTGACAATAGCAATAGTATACATTTCAGATTTCCACCAAAGTACTCTGTGCATACCTAACGGAAACATCTTAACGTAACTTTCCAATGATTCTGAGTTGTATAAAAGTTGTTAAATGACTCTGCTCAGCAAGACAACAAAGTGGTTTTCTCAGTGCTTACAATGCTTTGACATTACCAATAGTATACATTTCAGTTTTCCACCAAAGTACTGAGTGCAAACCTAATGGAAACATTTTAAGTTAACTTTCCACATGATTCGGAGTTGTCTAAAACTTGTTTCATGCCTCTGCTCAGCAAGACAAAAAAGTGGTTTTCTCAGTGCATACAATGAGTTGACATTCCCAACAGTATACCTTTCAGTTTTCCATCAAAGTACTGATTGCAAACTAATGGAAACATCTCAACTTAACTTTCCACATGATTCTGAGTTGTATAAAACTAGTTTCATGCATCCGTTCAGCAAGACAAAAAAGTGGTTTTCTCAGTGTCTACAATGCTTTGACAAAAGCAATCGTATACATTTCTGTTTTCCACAAAAGAACTGAGTGCAAACTTGATGGAAACATTTTAAGTTAACTTTCCACATGATTTTGATTTGTTTACAACTTGTTTCATGCCTCTGCTCAGCAAGACAAAAAAGTGGTTGTCTCATTGCATACAATGCTTTGTCAATAGCAATAGTATATATTTCAGTTTTCCAGCAAAGTACTGAGTGCAAACCTAATGGAAACTTCTAAAGTTAACTTTCCACATGTTTCTGAGTTGTTTAAAAGTTGTTTCATGGCTCTGCTCAGCAAGACAAAAAAGTGGTTTTCTCAGTGCATAAAATGCTTTGACAATAGCAATAGTATACATTTCAGTTTTTCAGCAAAGTATTGAGTGCAAACCTAATGGAAACATTTCAAATTAACTTTCTCTATGATTCTGAGTTGTCTAAAACTTGTTTCATGCCTCTGCTGAGCAAGACAAAAAAGTGGTTGTCTCAGTGCATAAAACGCTTTGACAATAGCAATAGTATACATTTCAGTTTTCCAGCAACGTACTGAGTGCAAACCTAATGGAAACATTTTAAATCAACTTTCTCCATGATTCTGAGTTGTCTAAAACTTGTTTCATGCCTCTGCTCAGCAAGACAGCAAAGTGGTTTTCTCAGTGCATACAATGCTTTGACATTCCCAACAGTATACATTTCACTTTTCCATCCAAGTACTGATTGCAAACCTAAGGGAAACATCTCAACTTAACTTTCCACATGATTCTGAGTTGTATAAAACTATTTTCATGGCTCTGCTCAGCAAGACAAAAAAGTGGTTTTCTCAGTGCCTACAATGCTACGACAATAGCAATAGTATACATTTCAGTTTTCCACCAAAGTACTGAGTGCAAACCTAATGGAAACATGTCAAATTAACTTTCTCCATGATTCTGAGTTGTCTAAAATTTGTTTCATGCCTCTGCTCAGCAAGACAGCAAAGTGGTTTTCTCAGTGCATACAATGCTTTGACATTCCCAACAGTATACCTTTCAGTTTTCCATCAAAGTACTGATTGCAAACCTAATGCAAACATCTAAAGTTAACTTTCCACATGATTCTGAGTTGTATAAAACTAGTTTCATGCACTTGTTCAGCAAGACAAAAAAGTGGTTTTCTCAGTGTCTACAATGCTTTGACGAAAGCAATCGTATACATTTCAGTTTTCCACAAAAGAACTGAGTGCAAACCTGATGGAAACATTTTAAGTTAACTTTCCACATGATTCTGAGTTGTTTCAAACTTGTTTCATGCCTCTGCTCAGCAAGATAAAAAAGTGGTTGTCTAATTGCAGACAATGCTTTGTCAATAGCAATAGTATACATTTCAGTTTTCCAGCAAAGTACTGAGTGCAAACCTAATGGAAACTTCTAAAGTTAACTTTCCACATGATTCTGAGTTGTTTAAAAGTTGTTTCATGGCTCTGCTCAGCAAGACAAAAAAGTGGTTTTCTCAGTGCATAAAATGCTTTGACAATAGCAATAGTATAATTTCAGTTTTCCAGCAAAGTACTGAGTGCAAACCTAATGGAAACATTTTAAATCAACTTTCTCCATGATTCTGAGTTGTCTAAAAGTTGTTTCATGCCTCTGCTCAGCAAGACAGCAAAGTGGTTTTCTCAGTGCATACAATGCTTTGACATTCCCAACAGTATACATTTCACTTTTCCATCAAAGTACTGATTGCAAACCTAATGGAAACATCTCAACTTAACTTTCCACATGATTCTGAGTTGTATAAAACTAGTTTCATGGCTCTGCTCAGCAAGACAAAAAGTCGTTTTCTCAGTGCCTACAATGCTTTGACAAAAGCAATCGTATACATTTCAGTTTTCCAGCAAAGTACTGAGTGCAAACTAATGGAAACATCTAAAGTTAACCTTCCACATGATTCTGAGTTGTGTAAAACTAGTTTCATGCCTCTGCTGAGCAAGAAACAAAGTGGTTTTCTCTCTGCATACACTGCTTTGACATTACCAATACTATACATTTCAGTTTTCCATCAAAGTACTGAGTGCAAACCTAATGGAAACATGTCAAATTAACTTTCTCCATGATTCTGAGTTGTCTAAAACTTGTTTCATGCCTCTGCTCAGCAAGACAGCAAAGTGGTTTTCTCAGTGCATACAATGCTTTGACATTCCCAACAGTATACCTTTCAGTTTTCCATCAAAGTACTGATTGCAAACTAATGGAAATATCTCAACTTAACTTTCCACATGATTCTGAGTTGTATAAAACTAGTTTCATGCATCTGTTCAGCAAGACAAAAAAGTGGTTTTCTCAGTGTCTACAATGCTTTGACAAAAGCAATCGTATACATTTCAGTTTTCCACAAAAGAACTGAGTGCAAACCTGATGGAAACATTTTAAGTTAACTTTCCACATGATTTTGATTTGTTTAAAACTTGTTTCATGCCTCTGCTCAGCAAGACAAAAAAGTGGTTGTCTCATTGCATACAATGCTTTGTCAATAGCAATAGTATATATTTCAGTTTTCCAGCATAGTACTGAGTGCAAACCTAATGGAACCTTCTAAAGCTAACTTTCCACATGATTCTGAGTTGTTTAAAAGTTGTTTCATGGCTCTGCTCAGCAAGACAAAAAAGTGGTTTTCTCAGTGCATAAAATGCTTTGACAATAGCAATAGTATACATTTCAGTTTTCCAGCAAAGTACTGAGTGCAAACGTAATGGAAACATTTTAAATCAACTTTCTCCATGATTCTGAGTTGTCTAAAAGTTGTTTCATGCCTCTGCTCAGCAAGACAGCAAAGTGGTTTTCTCAGTGCTTACAATGCTTTGACATTCCCAACAGTATACATTTCACTTTTCCATCAAAGTACTGATTGCAAACCTAATGGAAACATCTCAACTTAACTTTCCACATGATTCTGAGTTGTATAAAACTAGTTTCATGGCTCTGCTCAGCAAGACAAATAAGTGGTTTTCTCAGTGCCTAGACTGCTATGACAATAGCAATAGTATACATTTCAGTTTTCCACCAAAGTACTGAGTGCAAACCTAATAGAAACATCTAAAGTTAACTTTCCACATGACTCTGAGCTGTATAAAACTAGTTTCATGGCTCTGCTCAGCAAGACAAAAAGTCGTTTTCTCAGTGCCTACAATGCTTTGACAAAAGCAATCGTATACATTTCAGTTTTCCAGCAAAGTACTGAGTGCAAACTAATGGAAACTTCTAAAGTTAACTTTCCACATGATTCTGAGTTGTATAAAACTAGTTTCATGCCTCTGCTCAGCAAGAAACAAAGTGGTTTTCTCACTGCATACACTGCTTTGACATTACCAATACTATACATTTCAGTTTTCCATCAAAGTACTGATTGCAAACCTAATGGAAACATTTTAAGTTAACTTTCCACATGATTCTGAGTGGTTTAAAACTGGTTTCATGCCTCTTTTCAGCAAGACAAAAAAGTGGTTTTCTCAGTGCATAAAAAGCTTTGACAGTAGCAATACTATAAATTTGAGTTTTCCACCAAAGTACTGAGTGGAAACCTAATGGAAACATTTTAAATCAACTTTCTCCATGATTCTGAGTTGTCTAAATCTTGTTTCATGCCTCTGCTCAGCAAGCAGCAAAGTGGTTTTCTCAGTGCATACAATGCTTTGACATTCCCAACTGTATACCTTTCAGTTTTCCATCAAAGTACTGATTGCAAACTAATGGAAACATCTCAACTTAACTTTCCACATGATTCTGAGTTGTATAAAACTAGTTTCATGCATCTGTTCAGCAAGACAAAAAAGTGGTTTTCTCAGTGTCTACAATGCTTTGACAAAAGCAATCGTATACATTTCAGTTTTCCACAAAAGAACTGAGTGCAAACCTGATGGAAACATTTTAGGTTAACTTTCCACATGATTCTGAGCTGTTTCAAACTTGTTTCATGCCTCTGCTCAGCAAGACAAAAAAGTGGTTGTCTCTTTGCAGACAAAGCTTTGTCAATAGCAATAGTATACATTACAGTTTTCCAGCAAAGTACTGAGTGCAAACCCAATGGAAACTTCTAAAGTTAACTTTCCACACGATTCTGAGTTGTTTAAAAGTTGTTTCATGGCTCTGCTCAGCAAGATAAAAAAGTGGTTTTCTCAGTGCATAAAATGCTTTGACAATAGCAATAGTATACATTTCAGTTTT
The DNA here is from genome assembly GCF_030028105.1 of Mobula birostris. Taxonomy (NCBI): domain Eukaryota; kingdom Metazoa; phylum Chordata; class Chondrichthyes; order Myliobatiformes; family Myliobatidae; genus Mobula; species Mobula birostris. Next base: position 9,491 of record NW_027278214.1, read on the forward strand.
CCAGCAAAGTACTGAGTGCAAACCTAATGGAAACATTTTAAATCAACTTTCTCCATGATTCTGAGTTGTCTAAAAGTTGCTTCATGCCTCTGCTCAGCATGACAGCAAAGTGGTTTTCTCAGTGCTTACAATGCTTTGACATTCCCAACAGTATACATTTCACTTTTCCATCAAAGTACTGATTGCAAACCTAATGGAAACATCTCAACTTAACTTTCCACATGATTCTGAGTTGTATAAAACTAGTTTCATGGCTCTGCTCAGCAAGACAAATAAGTGGTTTTCTCAGTGCCTACACTGCCATGACAATAGCAATAGTATACATTTCAGTTTTCCACCAAAGTACTGAGTGCAAACCTAATAGAAACATCTAAAGTTAACTTTCCACATGATTCTGAGCTGTATAAAACTAGTTTCATGGCTCTGCTCAGCAAGACAAAAAGTCGTTTTCTCAGTGCCTACAATGCTTTGACAAAAGCAATCGTATACATTTCAGTTTTCCAGCAAAGTACTGAGTGCAAACTAATGGAAACTTCTAAAGTTAACTTTCCACATGATTCTGAGTTGTATAAAACTAGTTTCATGCCTCTGCTCAGCAAGAAACAAAGTGGTTTTCTCACTGCATACACTGCTTTGACATTACCAATAGTATTCATTTCAGTTTTCCATCAAAGTACTGATTGCAAACCTAATGGAAACATTATAAGTTAACTTTCCACATGATTCTGAGTGGTTTAAAACTGGTTTCATGCCTCTTTTCAGCAAGACAAAAAAGTGGTTTTCTCAGTGCATAAAAAGCTTTGACAGTAGCAATACTATAAATTTGAGTTTTCCACCAAAGTACTGAGTGGAAACCTAATGGAAACATTTTAAATCAACTTTCTCCATGATTCTGAGTTGTCTAAATCTTGTTTCATGCCTCTGCTCAGCAAGACAGCAAAGTGGTTTTCTCAGTGCATACAATGCTTTGACATTCCCAACTGTATACCTTTCAGTTTTCCATCAAAGTACTGATTGCAAACTAATGGAAACATCTCAACTTAACTTTCCACATGATTCTGTGTTGTATAAAACTAGTTTCATGCATCTGTTCAGCAAGACAAAAAAGTGGTTTTCTCAGTGTCTACAATGCTTTGACAAAAGCAATCGTATACATTCCAGTTTTCCACAAAAGAACTGAGTGCAAACCTGATGGAAACATTTTAAGTTAACTTTCCACATGATTCTGAGCTGTTTCAAACTTGTTTCATGCCTCTGCTCAGCAAGACAAAAAAGTGGTTGATTCTTTGCAGACAAAGCTTTGTCAATAGCAATAGTATACATTTCAGTTTTCCAGCAAAGTACTGAGTGCAAACCTAATGGAAACTTCTAAAGTTAACTTTCCACATGATTCTGAGTTGTTTAAAAGTTGTTTCATGGCTCTGCTCAGCAAGACAAAAAAGTGGTTTTCTCAGTGCATAAAATGCTTTGACAATAGCAATAGTATACATTTCAGTTTTCCAGCAAAGTACTGAGTGCAAACCTAATGGAAACATTTTAAATCAACTTTCTCCATGATTCTGAGTTGTCTAAAACTTGTTTCATGCCTCTGCTCAGCAAGACAGCAAAGTGGTTTTCTCAGTGCATACAATGCTTTGACGTTCCCAACAGTATACATTTCACTTTTCCATCAGAGTACTGATTGCAAACCTAATGGAAACATCTCAACTTAACTTTCCACATGATTCTGAGTTGTATAAAACTAGTTTCATGGCTCTGCTCAGCAAGACAAAAAAGTGGTTTTCTCAGTTCATACAATGCTTTGACATTCCCAACTGTATACCTTTCAGTTTTCCATCAAAGTATTGATTGCAAACTAATGGAAACATCTCAACTTAACTTTCCACATGATTCTGAGTTGTATAAAACTAGTTTCATGCATCTGTTCAGCAAGACAAAAAAGTGGTTTTCTCAGTGTCTACAGTGCTTTGACAAAAGCAATCGTATACATTTCAGTTTTCCACAAAAGAACTGAGTGCAAAGCTGATGGAAGCATTTTAAGTTAACTTTCCACATGATTTTGAGTTGTATAAAACTAGTTTCATGCCTCTGCTCAGCAAGAAACAAAGTGGTTTTCTCAGTGCATACACTGCTTTGACATTACCAATAGTATACATTTCAGTTTTCCATCAAAGTACTGATTGCAAACCTAATGGAAACATTTTAAGTTAACTTTCCAAATGATTCTGAGTGGTTTAAAACTGGTTTCATGCCTCTTTTCAGCAAGACAAAAAAGTGGTTTTCTCAGTGCATAAAAAGCTTTGACAGTAGCAATACTATAAATTTGAGTTTTCCACCAAAGTACTGAGTGGAAACCTAATGGAAACATTTTAAATCAACTTTCTCCATGATTCTGAGTTGTCTAAATCTTGTTTCATGCCTCTGCTCAGCAAGACAGCAAAGTGGTTTTCTCAGTGCATACAATGCTTTGACATTCCCAACTGTATACCTTTCAGTTTTCCATCAAAGTACTGATTGCAAACTAATGGAAACATCTCAACTTAACTTTCCACATGATTCTGAGTTGTATAAAACTAGTTTCATGCATCTGTTCAGCAAGACAAAAAAGTGGTTTTCTCAGTGTCTACAATGCTTTGACAAAAGCAATCGTATACATTTCAGTTTTCCACAAAAGAACTGAGTGCAAACCTGATGGAAACATTTTAAGTTAACTTTCCACATGATTCTGAGCTGTTTCAAACTTGTTTCATGCCTCTGCTCAGCAAGACAAAAAAGTGGTTGATTCTTTGCAGACAAAGCTTTGTCAATAGCAATAGTATACATTTCAGTTTTCCAGCAAAGTACTGAGTGCAAACCTAATGGAAACTTCTAAAGTTAACTTTCCACATGATTCTGAGTTGTTTAAAAGTTGTTTCATGGCTCTGCTCAGCAAGACAAAAAAGTGGTTTTCTCAGTGCATAAAATGCTTTGACAATAGCAATAGTATACATTTCAGTTTTCCAGCAAAGTACTGAGTGCAAACCTAATGGAAACATTTTAAATCAACTTTCTCCATGATTCTGAGTTGTCTAAAACTTGTTTCATGCCTCTGCTCAGCAAGACAGCAAAGTGGTTTTCTCAGTGCATACAATGCTTTGACGTTCCCAACAGTATACATTTCACTTTTCCATCAGAGTACTGATTGCAAACCTAATGGAAACATCTCAACTTAACTTTCCACATGATTCTGAGTTGTATAAAACTAGTTTCATGCATCTGTTCAGCAAGACAAAAAAGTGGTTTTCTCAGTGTCTACAGTGCTTTGACAAAAGCAATCGTATACATTTCAGTTTTCCACAAAAGAACTGAGTGCAAAGCTGATGGAAGCATTTTAAGTTAACTTTCCACATGAGTTTGAGTTGTTTAAAACTTGTTTCATGCCTCTGCTCAGCAAGACAAAAAAGTGGTTGTCTCATTGCAGACAATGCTTTGTCAATAGCAATAGTATACATTTCAGTTTTCCAGCAAAGTACTGAGTGCAAACCTAATGGAAACTTCTAAAGTTAACTTTCCACATGAATCTGAGTTGTTTAAAAGTTGTTTCATGGCTCTGCTCAGCAAGACAAAAAAGTGGTTTTCTCAGTGCATAAAATGCTTTGACAATAGCAATAGTATACATTTCAGTTTTCCAGCAAAGTACTGAGTGCAAAGCTAATGGAAACATTTTAAATCAACTTTCTCCATGATTCTGAGTTGTCTAAAACTTGTTTCAAGCCTCTGCTCAGCAAGACAGCAAAGTGGTTTTCTCAGTGCATACAATGCTTTGACATTCCCAACAGTATACATTTCACTTTTCCATCAAAGTACTGATTGCAAACCTAATGGAAACATCTCAACTTAACTTTCGACATGATTCTGAGTAGTATAAAACTAGTTTCATGGCTCTACTCAGCAAGACAAAAAAGTGGTTTTCTCAGTGATTACAATGCTATGACAATAGCAATAGTATACATTTCAGTTTTCCAGCAAAGTACTGAGTGCAAACCTAATGGAAACATTTCAAATTAACTTTCTCCATGATTCTGAGTGGTCTAAAACTTGTTTCATGCCTCTGCTCAGCAAGACAGCAAAGTGGTTTTCTCAGTGCATACAATGCTTTGACATTCCCAACAGTATACATTTCACTTTTCCATCAAAGTACTGATTGCAAACCTAATGGAAACATCTCAACTTAACTTTCGACATGATTCTGAGTAGTATAAAACTAGTTTCATGGCTCTACTCAGCAAGACAAAAAAGTGGTTTTCTCAGTGCCTACAATGCTATGACAATAGCAATAGTATACATTTCAGTTTTCCAGCAAAGTACTGAGTGCAAATCTAATGGAAACATTTCAGATTAACTTTCTCCATGATTCTGAGTGGTCTAAAACTTGTTTCATGCCTCTGCTCAGCAAGACAGCAAAGTGGTTTTCTCAGTGCATACAATCCTTTGACATTCCCAACTGTATACATTTCAGTTTTCCATCAAAGTACTGATTGCAAACCTAATGGAAACATCTCAACTTAACTTTCGACATGATTCTGAGTAGTATAAAACTAGTTTCATGGCTCTACTCAGCAAGACAAAAAAGTGGTTTTCTCAGTGCCTAAAATGCTATGACAATAGCAATAGTATACATTTCAGTTTTCCAGCAAAGTACTGAGTGCAAACCTAATGGAAACATTTCAAATTAACTTTCTCCATGATTCTGAGTGGTCTAAAACTTGTTTCATGCCTCTGCTCAGCAAGACAGCAAAGTGGTTTTCTCAGTGCATACAATGCTTTGACATTCCCAATACTATACATTTCAGTTTTCCATCAAAGTACTGATTGCAAACCTAATGGAAACATTTTAAGTTAACTGTCCACATGATTCTGAGTGGTTTAAAACTGGTTTCATGCCTCTTTTCAGCAAGACAAAAAAGTGGTTTTCTCAGTGCATAAAAAGCTTTGACAGTAGCAATACTATAAATTTGAGTTTTCCACCAAAGTACTGAGTGGAAACCTAATGGAAACATTTTAAATCAACTTTCTCCATGATACTGAGTTGTCTAAAACTTGTTTCATGCCTCTGCTCAGCAAGACAGCAAAGTGGTTTTCTCAGTGCATACAATGCTTTGACATTCCCAACTGTATACCTTTCAGTTTTCCATCAAAGTACTGATTGCAAACTAATGGAAATATCTCAACTTAACTTTCCACATGATTCTGAGTTGTATAAAACTAGTTTCATGCATCTGTTCAGCAAGACAAAAAAGTGGTTTTCTCAGTGTCTACAATGCTTTGACAAAAGCAATCGTATACATTTCAGTTTTCCACAAAAGAACTGAGTGCAAACCTGAAGGAAACATCTTAAGTTAACTTTCCACATGATTCTGAGTTGTTTAAAAGTTGTTTCATGGCTCTGCTCAGCAAGACAAAAAAGTGGTTTTCTCAGTGCATAAAATGCTTTGACAATAGCAATAGTATACATTTCAGTTTTCCAGCAAAGTATTGAGTGCAAACCTAATGGAAACATTTCAAATTAACTTTCTCCATGATTCTGAGTTGTCTAAAACTTGTTTCATGCCTCTGCTCAGCAAGACAAAGAAGTGGTTGTCTCAGTGCATATAACGCTTTGACAATAGCAATAGTATACATTTCAGTTTTCCAGCAAAGTACTGAGTGCAAACCTAATGGAAACATTTTAAATCAACTTTCTCCATGATTCTGAGTTTTCTAAAACTTGTTTCATGCCTCTGCTCAGCAAGACAGCAAAGTGGTGTTCTCAGTGCATACAATGCTTTGACATTCCCAACAGTATACATTTCACTTTTCCATCAAAGTACTGATTGCAAACCTAAGGGAAACATCACAACTTAACTTTCCACATGATTCTGAGTTGTATAAAACTAGTTTCATGGCTCTGCTCAGCAAGAGAAAAAAGTGGTTTTCTCAGTGCCTACAATGCTATGACAATAGCAATAGTATACATTTCAGTTTTCCAACAAAGTACTGAGTGCAAACCTAATGGAAACATGTCAAATTAACTTTCTCCATGATTCTGAGTTGTCTAAAACTTGTTTCATGCCTCTGCTCAGCAAGACAGCAAAGTGGTTTTCTCAGTGCATACAATGCTTTGACATTCCCAACAGTATACCTTTCAGTTTTCCATCAAAGTACTGATTGCAAACTAATGGAAATATCTCAACTTAACTTTCCACATGATT
>NW_027278215.1:0-15713 GCF_030028105.1 Mobula birostris
GAATGAACCCCACACTCTCAAACTGTACCAGAGACGGACAGGTACAGAATGAACCCCACACTCTCAAACTGTACTAGAGACTGACGGGTCCAGAATGAACCCCACACTCTCACACTGTACCAGAGACTGACAGGTAGAGAATGAACCCCACACTCTCACACTGTACCAGAGACTGACAGGTAGAGAATGAACCCCACACTCTCACACTGTACCAGAGACTGACATGTAGAGAATGAACCCCACACTCTCACACTGTACATGAGACTGACAGGCACAGAATGAACCCCACACTCTCACACTGTACCAGAGACTGACAGGTACAAAATGAACCCCACACTCTCGCACTGTACCAGAGACTGACATGTACAGAATGAACCCCACACTCTCTCACTGCACCAGAGACTGACAGGGACAGAATGAACCCCACACTCTCGCACTGTACCAGAGACTGACGGGCACAGAATGAACCCCACACTCTCGCACTGTACCAGAGTCTGACAGGGACAGAATGAACCCCACACTATTGCACTGTACCAGAGACTGACAGGGACAGAATGAACCCCACACTCTCACACTGTACCAGAGACTGACAGGGACAGAATGAACCCCACACTCTCACACTGTACCAGAGACTGACAGGTAGAGAATGAACCCCACACTCTCATATTGTACCAGAGACTGACAGGTACAGAATGAACCCCAGACTCTCACACTGTACCAGAGACTCACAGGGACAGAATAAACGCCACACTCTCACACTGTACCAGAGACTGACAGGTAGAGATTAACCCCCACACTCTCACACTGTACCAGAGACTGACAGGTACAGAATGAACCCCACACTCTCGCAATGTACCAGAGACTGACAGGGACCGAATGAACCCCACACTCTCACACTGTACCAGAGACTGACAGGGACAGAATGAACCCCACACTCTCACACTGTACTAGAGACTGACAGGTACACAATGAACCCCACACTCTCGCACTGTACCAGTGACTGACTGGTAGAGAATGAGCCCCTTACTCTCTCACTGTACCAGTGACAGACAGGTACAGAATGAACCCCACACTCTCATACTGTACCAGAGACTGACAGGTAGAGAATGAACCCCAAACTCTCACACTGTACCAGAGACTGACAGGCACAGAATGAACCCCACACTCTCACACTGTACCAGAGACTGACAGGTACAGAATGAACCCCACACTCTCGCACTGTACCAGAGACGGACAGGTACAGAATGAACACCACACTCTCGCACTGTACCAGGGACTGATAGGGACAGAATGAACCCCACACTCTCGCACTGTACCAGAGACTGACGGGCACAGAATGAACCTCACACTCTTGCACTGTACCAGAGACTGACAGGGACAGAGTGAACCCCACACTCTCTCACTGTACCAGAGACTGACAGGTACAGAATGAACCCCACACTCTCGCACTGTACCAGAGACTGACTGGTAGAGAATGAACCCCACACTCTCACACTGTACCAGAGACTAACAGGTAGAGAATGAATCCCACACTCTCATAATGTACCAGAGACTGACAGAGACAGAATGAACTCCACACTCTCACACTGTACCTGAGACTGACAGGTACAGAATGAACCCCACACTCTCACACTGTACTAGAGACTGACGGGTCCAGAATGGACCCCACACTCTTGCACTGTACCAGAGACTAACAGGGACAGAATGAACCGAACACTCTCTCACTGTACCTGAGACTGACAGGTACAGAATGAACCCCACACTCTCACACTGTACCAGAGACTGACAGGTAGAGAATGAACCCCACACTCTCAGACTGTACCAGAGACTGACAGGCACAGAATGAAACCCACACTCTCACACTGTACCAGAGACTGACAGGTACAGAATGAACCCCACACTCTCGCACTGTATCAGAGACTGACAGGTACAGAATGAACCCCACACTCTCGCACTGTACTAGAGACTGAGGGGCACAGAATGAACCCTAGACTCTTGCACTGTACCAGAGACTGACAGGGACAGAGTGAACACCACACTCTCGCACTGTACCAGAGACTGACAGGGACAGAATGAACCCCACACTCTCTCACTGTACCAGAGACTGACTGGTAGAGAATGAACCCCACACTCTCACACTGTACCAGAGACTGACAGGTAGAGAATGAACCCCACACTCTCACACTGTACCAGAGAATGACGGGCACAGAATGAACCCCACACTCTCACACTGTACCATTGACGGACAGGGACAGAATGAACCGCACACTCTCACATTGTACCAGAGACGGACAGGGACAGAATGAACCCCACTTTATCTCACTGTACCAGAGACTGACAGGTACAGAATGAACCCCACACTCTCGCACTGTACCAGAGACTGACTGGTAGAGAATGAACCCCACACTCTCGCACTGTACCAGAGACTGACAGGTAGAGAATGAACCCCACACTCTCACACTGTACCAGAGAATGACGGGCACAGAATGAACCCCACACTCTCACATTGTACCAGAGACTGACAGGTACAGAATGAACCCCACACTCTCACACTGTACCAGAGACTGACAGGGACAGAATGAACCCACACTCTCACACTGTACCAGAGACTAACAGGTACAGAATAAACCCCACACTCTCACACACTTACCAGAGACTGACAGGTAGAGAATGAACCCCACACTCTCACACTGTACCAGAGAATGACGGGCACAGAATGAACCCCACACTCTCACACTGTACCAGAGACTGACAGGGACAAAATTAACCCCACACTCTCACATTGTACCAGAGACTGATAGGGACAGAATGAACCCCACACTCTCGCACTGTACCAGAGACGGACAGGGACAGAATGAACCCCACACTATCTCACTGTACCAGAGACTGACAGGTACAGAATGAACCCCACACTCTCGCACTGTACCAGAGACTGACTGGTAGAGAATGAACCCCACACTCTCGCACTGTACCAGAGACTGACAGGTAGAGAATGAACCCCACACTCTCACACTGTACCAGAGAATGACGGGCACAGAATGAACCCCACACTCTCAGATTGTACCAGAGACTGACAGGTACAGAATGAACCCCACACTCTCACACTGTACCAGAGACTGACAGGGACAGAATGAACCCCACACTCTCACACTGTACCAGAGACTAACAGGTACAGAATAAACCCCACACTCTCACACACTTACCAGAGACTGACAGGTTGAGAATAAACCCCACACTCTCATACTGTACCAGAGACGGACAGGTACAGAATGAACCCCACACTCTCACACTGTACCAGAGACTGACAGGTACAAAATGAACCCCACACTCTCGCACTGTACCAGAGACTGACAGGTACAGAATGAACCCCACACTCTCTCACTGTACCAGAGACTGACAGGGACAGAATGAACCCCACACTCTCGCACTGTACCAGAGACTGACGGGCACAGAATGAACCCCACACTCTCGCACTGTACCAGAGACTGACAGGGACAGAATGAACCCCACACTATTGCACTGTACCAGAGACTGACAGGGACAGAATGAACCCCACACTCTCACACTGTACCAGAGACTGACAGGGACAGAATGAACCCCACACTCTCACACTGTACCAGAGACTGACAGGTAGAGAATGAACCCCACACTCTCATATTGTACCAGAGACTGACAGGTACAGAATGAACCCCAGACTCTCACACTGTACCAGAGACTCACAGGGACAGAATAAACGCCACACTCTCACACTGTACCAGAGACTGACAGGTAGAGATTAACCCCCACACTCTCACACTGTACCAGAGACTGACAGGTACAGAATGAACCCCACACTCTCGCAATGTACCAGAGACTGACAGGGACCGAATGAACCCCACACTCTCACACTGTACCAGAGACTGACAGGGACAGAATGAACCCCACACTCTCACACTGTACTAGAGACTGACGGGTCCAGAATGAACCCCACACTCTCACACTGTACCAGAGACTGACAGGTAGAGAATGAACCCCACACTCTCACACTGTACCAGAGACTGACATGTAGAGAATGAACCCCACACTCTCACACTGTACATGAGACTGACAGGCACAGAATGAACCCCACACTCTCACACTGTACCAGAGACTGACAGGTACAAAATGAACCCCACACTCTCGCACTGTACCAGAGACTGACAGGTACAGAATGAACCCCACACTCTCTCACTGTACCAGAGACTGACAGGGACAGAATGAACCCCACACTCTCGCACTGTACCAGAGACTGACGGGCACAGAATGAACCCCACACTCTCGCACTGTACCAGAGACTGACAGGGACAGAATGAACCCCACACTATTGCACTGTACCAGAGACTGATAGGGACAGAATGAACCCCACACTCTCACACTGTACCAGAGACTGACAGGGACAGAATGAACCCCACACTCTCACACTGTACCAGAGACTGACAGGTAGAGAATGAACCCCACACTCTCATATTGTACCAGAGACTGACAGGTACAGAATGAACCCCAGACTCTCACACTGTACCAGAGACTCACAGGGACAGAATAAACGCCACACTCTCACACTGTACCAGAGACTGACAGGTAGAGATTAACCCCCACACTCTCACACTGTACCAGAGACTGACAGGTACAGAATGAACCCCACACTCTCGCAATGAACCAGAGACTGACAGGGACCGAATGAACCCCACACTCTCACACTGTACCAGAGACTGACAGGGACAGAATGAACCCCACACTCTCACACTGTACTAGAGACTGACAGGTACACAATGAACCCCACACTCTCGCACTGTACCAGTGACTGACTGGTAGAGAATGAGCCCCTTACTCTCTCACTGTACCAGTGACTGACAGGTACAGAATGAACCCCACACTCTCATACTGTACCAGAGACTGACAGGTAGAGAATGAACCCCAAACTCTCACACTGTACCAGAGACTGACAGGCACAGAATGAACCCCACACTCTCACACTGTACCAGAGACTGACAGGTACAGAATGAACCGCACACTCTTGCACTGTACCAGAGACGGACAGGTACAGAATGAACACCACACTCTCGCACTGTACCAGGGACTGACAGGGACAGAATGAACCCCACACTCTCGCACTGTACCAGAGACTGACGGGCACAGAATGAACCTCACACTCTTGCACTGTACCAGAGACTGACAGGGACAGAGTGAACCCCACACTCTCTCACTGTACCAGAGACTGACAGGTACAGAATGAACCCCACACTCTCGCACTGTACCAGAGACTGACTGGTAGAGAATGAACCCCACACTCTCACACTGTACCAGAGACTAACAGGTAGAGAATGAACCCCACACTCTCATAATGTACCAGAGACTGACAGAGACAGAATGAACTCCACACTCTCACACTGTACCTGAGACTGACAGGTACAGAATGAACCCCACACTCTCACACTGTACTAGAGACTGACGGGTCCAGAATGGACCCCACACTCTTGCACTGTACCAGAGACTAACAGGGACAGAATGAACCGAACACTCTCTCACTGTACCTGAGACTGACAGGTACAGAATGAACCACACACTCTCACACTGTACCAGAGACTGACAGGTAGAGAATGAACCCCACACTCTCACACTGTACCAGAGACTGACAGGCACAGAATGAAATCCACACTCTCACACTGTACCAGAGACTGACAGGTACAGAATGAACCCCACACTCTCGCACTGTATCAGAGACTGACAGGTACAGAATGAACCCCACACTCTCGCACTGTACTAGAGACTGACGGGCACAGAATGAACCCTAGACTCTTGCACTGTACCAGAGACTGACAGGGACAGAGTGAACACCACACTCTCGCACTGTACCAGAGACTGACAGGTAGAGAATGAACCCCACACTCCCACACTGTACCAGAGACTGACAGGCACAGAATGAACCCCACTCTCTCACACTGTACCAGAGACTGACAGGTACAGAATGAAGCCCACACTCTCGCACTGTACCAGAGACTGACAGGTAGAGAATGAACCCCACACTCCCACACTGTACCAGAGACTGACAGGCACAGAATGAACCCCACACTCTCACACTGTACCAGAGACTGACAGGTACAGAATGAACCCCACACTCTCGCACTGTACCAGAGACTGACAGGTACAGAATGAACCCCACACTCTCGCACTGTACCAGAGACTGACGGGCACAGATTGAACCCTACACTCTTGCACTGTACCAGAGACTGACAGGGACAGAATGAACCCCACACTCTCTCACTGTACCAGAGACTGACTGGTAGAGAATGAACCCCACACTCTCACACTGTACCAGAGAATGACGGGCACAGAATGAACCCCACACTCTCACACTGTACCATTGACGGACAGGGACAGAATGAACCCCACACTCTCACATTGTACCAGAGACGGACAGGGACAGAATGAACCCCACTTTATCTCACTGTACCAGAGACTGACAGGTACAGAATGAACCCCACACTCTCGCACTGTACCAGAGACTGACTGGTAGAGAATGAACCCCACACTCTCGCACTGTACCAGAGACTGACAGGTAGAGAATGAACCCCACACTCTCACACTGTACCAGAGAATGACGGGCACAGAATGAACCCCACACTCTCACATTGTACCAGAGACTGACAGGTACAGAATGAACCCCACACTCTCACACTGTACCAGAGACTGACAGGGACAGAATGAACCCCACACTCTCACACTGTACCAGAGACTAACAGGTACAGAATAAACCCCACACTCTCACACACTTACCAGAGACTGACAGGTAGAGAATGAACCCCACACTCTCACACTGTACCAGAGAATGACGGGCACAGAATGAACCCCACACTCTCACACTGTACCAGAGACTGACAGGGACAAAATTAACCCCACACTCTCACATTGTACCAGAGACTGATAGGGACAGAATGAACCCCACACTCTCGCACTGTACCAGAGACGGACAGGGACAGAATGAACCCCACACTATCTCACTGTACCAGAGACTGTCAGGTACAGAATGAACCCCACACTCTCGCACTGTACCAGAGACTGACTGGTAGAGAATGAACCCCACACTCTCGCACTGTACCAGAGACTGACAGGTTGAGAATAAACCCCACACTCTCATACTGTACCAGAGACGGACAGGTACAGAATGAACCCCACACTCTCAAACTGTACTAGAGACTGACGGGTCCAGAATGAACCCCACACTCTCACACTGTACCAGAGACTGACAGGTAGAGAATGAACCCCACACTCTCACACTGTACCAGAGACTGACAGGTAGAGAATGAACCCCACACTCTCACACTGTACCAGAGACTGACATGTAGAGAATGAACCCCACACTCTCACACTGTACCGGAGACTGACAGGCACAGAATGAACCCCACACTCTCACACTGTACCAGAGACTGACAGGTACAAAATGAACCCCACACTCTCGCACTGTACCAGAGACTGATAGGTACAGAATGAACCCCACACTCTCTCACTGTACCAGAGACTGACAGGGACAGAATGAACCCCACACTCTCGCACTGTACCAGAGACTGACGGGCACAGAATGAACCCCACACTCTCGCACTGTACCAGAGACTGACAGGGACAGAATGAACCCCACACTATTGCACTGTACCAGAGACTGACAGGGACAGAATGAACCCCACACTCTCACACTGTACCAGAGACTGACAGGGACAGAATGAACCCCACACTCTCACACTGTACCAGAGACTGACAGGTAGAGAATGAACCCCACACTCTCATATTGTACCAGAGACTGACAGGTACAGAATGAACCCCAGACTCTCACACTGTACCAGAGACTCACAGGGACAGAATAAACGCCACACTCTCACACTGTACCAGAGACTGACAGGTAGAGATTAACCCCCACACTCTCACACTGTACCAGAGACTGACAGGTACAGAATGAACCCCACACTCTCGCAATGTACCAGAGACTGACAGGGACCGAATGAACCCCACACTCTCACACTGTACCAGAGACTGACAGGGACAGAATGAACCCCACACTCTCACACTGTACTAGAGACTGACAGGTACACAATGAACCCCACACTCTCGCACTGTACCAGTGACTGACTGGTAGAGAATGAGCCCCTTACTCTCTCACTGTACCAGTGACTGACAGGTACAGAATGAACCCCACACTCTCATACTGTACCAGAGACTGACAGGTAGAGAATGAACCCCAAACTCTCACACTGTACCAGAGACTGACAGGCACAGAATGAACCCCACACTCTCACACTGTACCAGAGACTGACAGGTACAGAATGAACCCCACACTCTCGCACTGTACCAGAGACGGACAGGTACAGAATGAACACCACACTCTCGCACTGTACCAGAGACTGACGGGCACAGAATGAACCTCACACTCTTGCACTGTACCAGAGACTGACAGGGACAGAGTGAACCCCACACTCTCTCACTGTACCAGAGACTGACAGGTACAGAATGAACCCCACACTCTCGCACTGTACCAGAGACTGACTGGTAGAGAATGAACCCCACACTCTCACACTGTACCAGAGACTAACAGGTAGAGAATGAACCCCACACTCTCATAATGTACCAGAGACTGACAGAGACAGAATGAACTCCACACTCTCACACTGTACCTGAGACTGACAGGTACAGAATGAACCCCACACTCTCACACTGTACTAGAGACTGACGGGTCCAGAATGAACCCCACACTCTTGCACTGTACCAGAGACTAACAGGGACAGAATGAACCGAACACTCTCTCACTGTACCTGAGACTGACAGGTACAGAATGAACCCCACACTCTCACACTGTACCAGAGACTGACAGGTAGAGAATGAACCCCACACTCTCACACTGTACCAGAGACTGACAGGCACAGAATGAAACCCACACTCTCACACTGTACCAGAGACTGACAGGTACAGAATGAACCCCACACTCTCGCACTGTATCAGAGACTGACAGGTACAGAATGAACCCCACACTCTCGCACTGTACTAGAGACTGACGGGCACAGAATGAACCCTAGACTCTTGCACTGTACCAGAGACTGACAGGGACAGAGTGAACACCACACTCTCGCACTGTACCAGAGACTGACAGGGACAGAATGAACCCCACACTCTCTCACTGGACCGGAGACTGACAGGTACAGAATGAACCCCACACTCTCGCACTGTACCAGAGACTGACTGGTAGAGAATGAACCCCACACTCTCGCACTGCACCAGAGACTGACTGGTAGAGAATGAACCCCACACTCTCGCACTGTACCAGAGTCTGACAGGGACAGAATGAACCCCACACTCTCACACTGTACCAGAGACTGACAGGGACAGAGTGAACCCCACACTCTCTCACTGTACCAGAGACTGACAGGTACAGAATGAACCTCACACTCTCGCACTGTACCAGAGACTGACAGGGACAGAATGAACCCCACACTCTCGCACTGTACCAGAGACTGACGGGCACAGAATGAACCTCACACTCTTGCACTGTACCAGAGACTGACAGGGACAGAGTGAACCCCACACTCTCTCACTGTACCAGAGACTGACAGGTACAGAATGAACCCCATTCTCTCACACTGTACTAGAGACTGACGGGTCCAGAATGAACCCCACACTCTTGCACTGTACCAGATACTAACAGGGACAGAATGAACCGAACACTCTCTCACTGTACCAGAGACTGACAGGTACAGAATGAACCCCACACTCTCACACTGTACCAGAGACTGACAGGTAGAGAATGAACCCCACACTCCCACACTGTACCAGAGACTGACAGGCACAGAATGAACCCCACACTCTCACACTGTCCCAGAGACTGACAGGTACAGAATGAACCCCACACTCTCGCACTGTACCAGAGACTGACAGGTACAGAATGAACCCCACACTCTCGAACTGTACCAGAGACTGACAGGGACAGAGTGAACACATCACTCTCGCACTGTACCAGAGACTGACAGGGACAGAATGAAACCCACACTCTCTCACTGTACCAGAGACTGACAGTTACAGAATGAACCCCACATTCTCGCACTGTACCAGAGACTGACAGGGACAGAATGAACCCCACACTCTCGCACTGTACCAGAGACTGACTGGTAGAGAATCAACCCCACACTCTCACACTGTACCAGAGACTGACAGGTAGAGAATGAACCCCACACTCTCACACTGTACCAGAGAATGACGGGCACAGAATGAACCCCACACTCTCACACTGTACCAGAGACTGACAGGGACACAATGAACCCCACCATCTCACATTGTACCAGAGACTGATAGGGACAGAATGAACCCCACACTCTCGCACTGTACCAGAGACGGACAGGGACAGAATGAAACCCACACTATCTCACTGTACCAGAGACTGACAGGTACAGAATGAACCCCACACTCTAGCACTGTACCAGAGACTGACTGGTAGAGAATGAAACCCACACTCTCGCACTGTACCAGAGACTGACAGGTAGAGAATGAACCCCACACTCTCACACTGTACCAGAGAATGACGGGCACAGAATGAACCCCACACTCTCACATTGTACCAGAGACTGACGGGTCCAGAATGAACCCACACTCTTGCTCTGTACCAGAGACTAACAGGGACAGAATGAATCGAACACTCTCGAACTGTACCAGAGACTGACAGGTAGAGAATGAACCCCACACTCTCACACTGTACCAGAGACTGACAGGTAGAGAATGAACCCCACACTCTCACACTGTACCAGAGACTGACATGTAGAGATTGAAACCCACACTCTCACACTGTACCGGAGACTGACAGGCACGAATGAACCCCACACTCTCACACTGTACCAGAGACTGACAGGTACAAAATGAACCCCACACTCTCGCACTGTACCAGAGACTGACAGGTACAGAATGAACCCCACACTCTCTCACTGTACCAGAGACTGACAGGGACAGAATGAACCCCACACTCTCGCACTGTGCCAGAGACTGACGGGCACAGAATGAACCCCACACTCTCGCACTGTACCAGAGACTGACAGGGACAGAATGAACCCCACACTCTCGCACTGTACCAGAGACTGACAGGGACAGAATGAACCCCACACCCTCACACTGTACCAAAGATTGACAGGGACAGAATGAACCCCACACTCTCACACTGTACCAGAGACAGACAGGTACAGAATAAACCCCACACTCTCACACTGTACCAGATACTGACAGGTAGAGAATGAACCCCACACTCTCATATTGTACCAGAGACTGACAGATACAGAATGAACCCCAGACTCTCACACTGTACCAGAGACTGACAGGGACAGAATAAGCCCCACACTCTCACACTGTACCAGAGACTGACAGGTACAGATTAACCCCCACACTCTCACACTGTACCAGAGACTGACAGGTACAGAATGAACCCCACACTCTCGCAATGTACGAGAGACTGACAGGGACCGAATGAACCCCACACTCTCACACTGTACCAGAGACTGACAGGGACAGAATGAACCCCACACTCTCACACTGCACTAGAGACTGACAGGTACAGAATGAACCCCACACTCTCACACTGTACCAGAGACTGACAGATACAGAATGAACCCCAGACTCTCTCACTGTACCAGAGACTGACAGGTAGAGAATGAACCCCAAACTCTCACACTGTACCAGAGACTGACAGGGACTGAGTGAACCCCACACGCTCGCAATGTACCAGAGACTGACAGAGACAGAATGAACTCCACACTCTCACACTGTACCTGAGACTGACAGGTACAGAATGAACCCCACACTCTCACACTGTACCAGAGACTGACGGGCACAGAATGAACCCCACACTCTCACATTGTACAAGAGACTGACGGGTCCAGAATGAACCCCACACTCTTGCACTGTACCAGAGGCTAACAGGGACAGAATGAACCGAACACTCTCTCACTGTACCAGAGACTGACAGGTACAGAGTGAACCCCACACTGTCACACTGTACCAGAGACTGGCAGGTAGAGAATGAACCCCACACTCTCACACTGTACCAGAGACTGACAGGCACAGAATGAAACCCACACTCTCACACTGTACCAGAGACTGACAGGTACAGAATGAACCCCACACTCTCGCACTGTACCAGAGACTGACAGGTACAGAATGAACCCCACACTCTCGCACTGTACCAGAGACTGACGGGCACAGAATGAACCCTAGACTCTTGCACTGTACCGAAGACTGACAGGGACAGAGTGAACACCACACTCTCGGACTGTACCAGAGACTGACAGGGACAGAATGAACCCCACACTCTCTCACTGTACCAGAGACTGACAGTTACAGAATGAACCCCACACTCTCGCACTTTACCAGAGACTGACAGGGACAGAATGAACCCCACACTCTCTCAATGGACCAGAGACTGACAGGTACAGAATGAACCCCACACTCTCGCACTGTACCAGAGACTGACAGGGACAGAATGAACCCCACACTCTCACACTGCACTAGAGACTGACAGGTACAGAATGAACCCCACACTCTCGCACTGTACCAGTGACTGACTGGTAGAGAATGAACCCCTTACTCTCTCACTGTACCAGAGACTGACAGGTACAGAATGAACCCCACACTCTCACACTGTACCAGAGACTGACAGGTAGAGAATGAACCCCAAACTCTCACACTGTACCAGAGACTGACAGGGACGGAGTGAACCCCACACGCTCGCAATGTACCAGAGACTGACAGGGACAGAATGAACCCCTCACTCTCTCACTGTACCAGAGACTGACAGGTACAGAATGAACCCCACACTCTCACACTGTACCAGAGACTAACAGGTAGAGAATGAACCCCACACTCTCATACTGTACCAGAGACTGACAGAGACAGAATGAACTCCACACTCTCACACTGTACCTGAGACTGACAGGTACAGAATGAACCCCACACTCTCACACTGTACCAGAGACTGACGGGCACAGAATGAACCCCACACTCTCACACTGTACTAGAGACTGACGGGTCTAGAATGAACCCCACACTCTTGCACTGTACCAGAGACTAACAGGGACAGAATGAACCGAACACTCTCTCAGTGTACCAGAGACTGACAGGTACAGAATGAACCCCACACTCTCACACTGTACCAGAGACTGACAGGTAGAGAATGAACCCCACACTCTCACACTGTACCAGAGACTGACAGGCACAGGATGAAACCCACACTCTCACACTGTACCAGAGACTGACAGGTACAGAATGAACCCCATACTCTCGCACTGTACCAGAGACTGACAGGTACAGAATGAACCCCACACTCTCGCACTGTACCAGAGACTGACGGGCACAGAATGAACCCTAGACTCTTGCACTGTACCGGAGACTGACAGGGACAGAGTGAACACCACACTCTCGCACTGTACCAGAGACTGACAGGGACAGAATGAACCCCACACTCTCTCACTGTACCAGAGACTGACAGTTACAGAATGAACCCCACACTCTCGCACTGTACCAGAGACTGACAGGGACAGAATGAACCCCACACTCTCTCACTGGACCAGAGACTGACAGGTACAGCATGAACCCCACACTCTCGCACTGTACCAGAGACTGACTGGTAGAGAATGAACCCCACACTCTCACACTGTACCAGAGACTGACAGGTAGAGAATGAACCCCACACTCTCACACTGTACCAGAGAATGACGGGCACAGAATGAACCCCACACTCTCACACTGTACCAGAGACTGACAGGGACTGGATGAAACCCACACTCTCACATTGTACCAGAGACTGATAGGGACAGAATGAACCCCACACTCTCGCACTGTACCAGAGACGGACAGGGACAGAATGAACCCCACACTATCTCACTGTACCAGAGACTGACAGGGACAGAATGAACCCCACACTCTCGCACTGTACCAGAGACCTGACAGGTACAGAATGAACCCCACACTCTCGCACTGTACCAGAGACTGACTGGTAGAGAATGAACCCCACACTCTCACACTGTACCAGAGAATGACGGGCACAGAATGATCCCTACACTTTCACATTGTACCAGAGACTGACAGGTACAGAATGAACCCCACACTCTCACACTGTACCAGAGACTGACAGGGACAGAATGAACCCCACACTCTCACACTGTACCAGAGACTGACAGGTACAGAATAAACCCCACACTCTCACACACTTACCAGAGACTGACAGGTTGAGAATGAACCCCACACTCTCATACTGTACCAGAGACTGACAGGTACAGAATGAACCACACACTCACACACTGTACCAGAGACTGACAGGTACATAATGAACCCACACTCTCAAACTGTACTAGAGACTGACGGGTCCAGAATGAACCCCACACTCTCACACTGTACCAGAGACTGACATGTAGAGAATGAACCCCACACTCTCACACTGTACCGGAGACTGACAGGCACAGAATGAACCCCACACTCTCGCACTGTACCAGAGACTGACGGGCACAGAATGAACCCTAGACTCTTGCACTGTACCGGAGACTGACAGGGACAGAGTGAACACAACACTCTCGCACTGTACCAGAGACTGACAGGGACAGAATGAACCCCACAGTCTCTCACTGTACCAGAGACTGACAGTTACAGAATGAACCCCACACTCTCGTACTGTACCAGAGACTGACAGGGACAGAATGAACCCCACACTCTCTCACTGGACCAGAGACTGACAGGTACAGAATGAACCCCACACTCTCGCACTGTACCAGAGACTGACAGGGACAGAATGAACCCCACACTCTCACACTGCACTAGAGACTGACAGGTACAGAATGAACCCCACACTCTCGCACTGTACCAGAGACTGACAGGTACAGAATGAACCCACACTCTCGCACTGTACCAGACACTGACGGGCACAGAATGAACCCTAGACTCTTGCACTGTACCGGAGACTGACAGGGACAGGGTGAACACCACACTCTCGCACTGTACCAGAGACTGACAGGGACAGAATGAACCTCACACTCTCTCACTGTACCAGAGACTGTCAGTTACAGAATGAACCCCACACTCTCGCACTGTACCAGAGACTGACAGGGACAGAATGAACCCCACACTCTCTCACTGGACCAGAGACTGACAGGTACAGAATGAACCCCACACTCTCGCACTGTACCAGAGACTGACTGGTAGAGAATGAACCCCACACTCTCACACTGTACCAGAGACTGACAGGTAGAGAATGAACCCCACACTCTCACACTGTACCAGAGAATGACGGGCACAGAATGAACCCCACACTCTCACACTGTACCAGAGACTGACAGGGACTGGATGAACCCCACACTCTCACATTGCACCAGAGACTGATAGGGACAGAATGAACCCCACACTCTCGCACTGTACCAGAGACGGACAGGGACAGAATGAACCCCACACTATCTCACTGTACCAGAGACTGACAGGGACAGAATGAACCCCACACTCTCGCACTGTACCAGAGACTGACAGGTACAGAATGAACCCCACACTCTCGCACTGTACCAGAGACTGACTGGTAGAGAATGAACCCCACACTCTCACACTGTACCAGAGAATGACGGGCACAGAATGATCCCTACACTCTCACATTGTACCAGAGACTGACAGGTACAGAATGAACCCCACACTCTCACACTTTA
>NW_027278217.1:0-15704 GCF_030028105.1 Mobula birostris
GTAACAGTGTCTGATATCCACATCTCTCACTGTAACAGTGTCTGGTATAGCTCACATCCTTCACTGTAACAGTGTCTGAGATCCACATCCCTCACTGTAACAGTGTCTGATATCCACATCCCTCACTGTAACAGTGTCTGATATCCACGTCCCTCACTGTAACAGTGTCTGATACCCACGTCCCTCACTGTAACAGTGTCTGATATCCACATCCCTCACTGTAACAGTGTCTGATACCCACGTTCCTCACTGTAACTGTGTCTGATACCCACGTCCTTCACTGTAACAGTGTCTGATATCCACGTCCCTCAGTGTAACAGTGTCTGATATCCACGTCCCTCACTGTAACAGTGTCTGATATAGCTCACAGTCCTCACTGTAACAGTGTCTGATATCCACGTCCCTCACTGTAACATTGTCTGATATAGATCACATCCCTCACTGTAACAGTGTCTGATATAGCTCACATCCTTCACCATAACAGTGTCTGATATCCACGTCCCTCACCGTAGCAGTGTCTGATACCCACATCCCTCACTGTAACAGTGTCTGATATAGCTCACGTCCCTCACCGTAACAGTGTCTGATATCCACGTCCCTCACTGTAACAGTGTCTGATATCCACGCCCCTCACTGTAACAGTGTCTGATATAGCTCACATCCCTCACTGTAACAGTGTCCGATACCCACATCCCTCACTGTATCAGTGTCTGATATCTACGTCCCTCACTGTAACAGTTTCTGATATAGCTCACATCCCTGACTGTAACAGTGTCTGATATCCACATCTCTCACTGTAACAGTGTCTGGTATAGCTCACATCCTTCACTGTAACAGTGTCTGATATCCACGTCCCTCACTGTAACAGTGTCTGATATCCACCTCCCTCACCGTAACAGGGTCTGATATCCACATCCCTCACTGTAACAGTCTGAAATCCACGTCCCTCACTGTAAGTGTCTGATACCCACGTCCCTCACTGTAACAGTGTCTGATATCCACATCCCTCACTGTAACAGTGTGTGATAGAGCTCACATCCCTCACTGTAACAGTGTCTGATATCCACGTCCCTCACTGTAACAGTGTCTGATATAGATCACATCCCTCACTGTAACAGTGTGTGATATCCACGTCCCTCACTGTAACAGTGTCTGATATCCACATCCCTCACTGTAACAGTGTCTGATATCCACATCCCTCACTGTAACAGTGTCTGATATAGCTCACATCCCTCACTGTAACAGTGTCTGAGATCCACATCCCTCACTGTAACAGTGTCTGATATCCACATCCCTCACTGTAACAGTGTCTGATATCCACGTCCCTCACTGTAACAGTGTCTGATACCCACGTCCCTCACTGTAACAGTGTCTGATATCCACATCCCTCACTGTAACAGTGTCTGATATAGCTTACATCCCTCACTGTAACAGTGTCTGTTATCCACGTCCCTCACTGTAACAGTGTCTGATATAGATCACATCCCTCACTGTAACAGTGTCTGATACCCACATCCCTCACTGTAACAGTGTCTGATACCCACCTCCCTCACTGTAACAGTGTCTGATATCCACCTCCCTCACTGTAACAGTGTCTGATATCCACGTCCCTCACTGTAACAGTCTGATATCCACGTCCTTCACTGTAACAGTGTCTGATACCCACGTTCCTCACTGTAACTGTGTCTGACATCAACGTCCCTCAGTGTAACAGTGTCTGATATCCACGTCCCTCACTGTAACAGTGTCTGATACCCACGGCCCTCACTGTAACAGTGTCTGATACCCACGTCCCTCACTGTAACAGTGTCTGATATCCACGTCCCTCACTGTAACAGTGTCTGATATCCAAGTCCCTCACTGTAACAGTGTCTGATATAGATCACATCCCTCACTGTAACAGTGTCTGATATCCAAGTCCCTCACTGTAACAGTGTCTGATATAGATCACATCCCTCACTGTAACAGTGTCTGATATAGCTGACATCCCTCACCGTAACAGTGTCTGATATCCACGTCCCTCTCGTAACAGTGTCTGATATCCACGTCCCTCACTGTAACAGTGTCTGATATCCACGTCCCTCACTGTAACAGTGTCTGATATAGCTCACATCCCTCACTGTAACAGTGTCTAAGATATCCACATCCCTGACTGTAACAGTGTCTGATATAGATCACATCCCTCAATGTAACAGTGTCTGATATCCACATCTGTCACTGTAACAGTGTCTGGTATAGCTCACATCATTCACTGTAACAGTGTCTGATATCCACGTCCCTCACCGTAACAGTGTCTGATATCCACCTCCCTCACTGTAACAGGGTCTGATATCCACATCCCTCACTGTAACAGTCTGATATCCACGTCCCTCACTGTAACAGTGTCTGATACCCACGTCCCTCACTGTAACAGTGTCTGATATCCACATCCCTCAGTGTAATAGCGTCTGATATAGCTCACATCCCTCACTGTAACAGTGTCTGATATCCAAATCCCTGACTGTAACAGTGTCTGATATAGCTCACATCCCTCACTGTAACAGTGTCTGATATCCACATCTCTCACTGTAACAGTGTCTGGTATAGCTCACATCCTTCACTGTAACAGTGTCTGATATCCACGTCCCTCACTGCAACAGTGTCTGATATCCACGTCCCTCACTGTAACAGTGTCTGATACACACGTCCCTCACTGTAACAGTGTCTGATATCCACATCCCTCAGTGTAATAGTGTCTGATATAGCTCACATCCCTCACTGTAACAGTGTCTGATATCCAAATCCCTGACTGTAACAGTGTCTGATATAGCTCACATCCCTCACTGTAACAGTGTCTGATATCCACATCTCTCACTGTAACAGTGTCTGGTATAGCTCACATCCTTCACTGTAACAGTGTCTGATATAGCTGACATCCCTCACTGTAACAGTGTACGATACCCATGTCTCTCACTGTAACAGTGTCTGATACCCACGTCCCTCACTGTAACAGTGTCTGATACCCACGTCCCTCACTGTAACAGTGTCTGATACCCACGTCCCTCACTGTAACAGTGTCTGATACCCACGTCCCTCACTGTAACAGTGTCTGATATCCACGTCCCTCAGTGTAACAGTGTCTGCTATCCACGTCCCTCACTGTAACAGTGTCTGATATAGCTCACAGTCCTCACTGTAACAGTGTCTGATATCCACGTCCCTCACTGTAACATTGTCTGATATAGATCACATCCCTCACTGTAACAGTGTCTGATATAGCTCACATCCTTCACCATAACAGTGTCTGATATCCACGTCCCTGACCGTAACAGTGTCTGATATCCACGCCCCTCACTGTAACAGTGTCTGATATCCACGCCCCTCACTGCAACAGTGTCTGATATAGCTCACATCCCTCACTGTAACAGTGTCCGATACCCACCTCCCTCATTGTATCAGTGTCTGATATCCACGTCCCTCACTGTAACAGTTTCTGATATAGCTCACATCACTGATTGTAACAGTGTCTGATATCCACATCTCTCACTGTAACAGTGTCTGGTATAGCTCACATCGTTCACTGTAACAGTGTCTGATATCCACGTCCCTCACTGTAACAGTGTCTGATATCCACCTCCCTCACCGTAACAGGGTCTGATATCCACATCCCTCACTGTAACAGACTGAAATCCACGTCCCTCACTGTAACAGTGTCTGATACCCACGTCCCTCACTGTAACAGTGTCTGATATCCACATCCCTCACTGTAACAGTGTCTGATATCCACGTCCCTCACTGTAACAGTCTGATATAGATCACATCCCTCACTGTAACAGTGTCTGATATCCACGTCCCTCACTGTAACAGTGTCTGATATCCACATCCCTCACTGTAACAGTGTCTGATATCCACATCCCTCACTGTAACAGTGTCTGATATAGCTCACATCCCTCACTGTAACAGTGTCTGAGATCCACATCCCTCACTGTAACAGTGTCTGATATCCACATCCCTCACTGTAACAGTGTCTGATATCCACGTCCCTCACTGTAACAGTGTCTGATACCCACGTCCCTCACTGTAACAGTGTCTGATATCCACATCCCTCACTGTAACAGTGTCTGATATAGCTCACATCCCTCACTATAACAGTGTCTGTTATCCACATCCCTCACTGTAACAGTGTCTGATATAGATCACATCCCTCACTGTAACATTGTCTGATACCCACCTCCCTCACTGTAACAGTGTCTGATATCCACCTCCCTCACTGTAACAGTGTCTGATATCCACTTCCCTCACTGTAACAGTCTGATATCCACGTCCCTCACTGTAACAGTGTCTGATACCCACGTTCCTCACTGTAACAGTGTCTGATATCCACGTCCCTCAGTGTAACAGTGTCTGATATCCACGTCCCTCACTGTAACAGTGTCTGATATCGCTCACAGTCCTCACTGTAACAGTGTCTGATATCCACGTCCCTCACTGTAACAGTGTCTGATATAGATCACATCCCTCACTGTAACAGTGTCTGATATAGCTCACATCCTTCACCATAACAGTGTCTGATATCCACGTCCCTCACCGTAACAGTGTCTGATATCCACGTCCCTCACTGTAACAGTGTCTGATATCCACGCCCCTCACTGTAACAGTGTCTGATATAGCTCACATCATTCACTGTAACAGTGTCCGATACCCACGTCCCTCACTGTATCAGTGTCTGATATCCACGTCCCTCACTGTAACAGTTTCTGATATAGCTCACATCCCTGACTGTAACAGTGTCTGATATCCACATCTCTCACTGAAAAAGTGTCTGGTATAGCTCACATCCTTCACTGTAACAGTGTCTGATATCCACGTCCCTCACTGTAACAGTGTCTGATATCCACTTCCTTCACCGTAACAGGGTTTGATATCCACATCCCTCACTGTAACAGTCTGAAATCCACGTCCCTCACTGTAACAGTGTCTGATACCCACGTCCCTCACTGTAACAGTGTCTGATATCCACATCCCTCAGTTTAATAGTCTCTGATATAGCTCACATCCCTTACTGTAACAGTGTCTGATATCCACATCCCTGACTGTAACAGTGTCTGATAAAGCTCACATCCCTCACTGTAACAGTGTCTGATATCCACATCTCCCACTGTAACAGTGTCTGGTATAGCTCACATCCTTCACTTTAACAGTGTCTGATATCCACGTCCCTCACTGTAACAGTGTCTGATATATCTCACATCCCTCACTGTAACAGTGTCTGATACCCACGTCCCTCACTGTAACAGTGTCTCATACCCACGTCCCTCACTGTA
Organism: Mobula birostris; assembly: GCF_030028105.1. NCBI lineage: Eukaryota > Metazoa > Chordata > Chondrichthyes > Myliobatiformes > Myliobatidae > Mobula > Mobula birostris. The sequence goes on from NW_027278217.1 coordinate 5,304, forward strand.
ACAGTGTCTGATACCCATGTCCCTCACTGTAACAGTGTCTGATATCCACGTCCCTCACTGTAACAGTGTCTGATACCCACGGCCCTCACTGTAACAGTGTCTGATACCAACGTCCCTCACTGTAACAGTGTCTGATATCCACGTCCCTCACTGTAACAGAGTCTGATATAGCTCACAGTCCTCACTGTAACAGTGTCTGATATCCAAGTCCCTCACTGTAACAGTGTCTGATATAGATCACATCCCTCACTGTAACAGTGTCTGATACAGCTCACATCCCTCACCGTAACAGTGTCTGATATCCACGTCCCTCACCGTAACAGTGTCTGATATCCACGTCCCTCACTGTAACAGTGTCTGATATCCACGTCCCTCACTGTAACAGTGTCTGATATCCACGTCCCTCACTGTAACAGTGTCTGATATCCACGTCCCTCACTGTAACAGTGTCTGATATCCACATCCCTCACTGTAACAGTGTCTGATATCCACGTCCCTCACTGAAACAGTGTCTGATATAGATCACATCCCTCACTGTAACAGTGTCTGATATAGCTCACATCCCTCACTGTAACAGTGTCTGATATCCACGTCCATCACTGTAACAGTGTCTGATACCCACGTCCCTCACTGTAACAGTGTCTGATATCCACATCCCTCACTGTAACAGTGTCTGGTATCCACATCCCTCACTGTAACAGTGTCTGATATAGCTCACATCCCTCACTGTAACAGTGTCTGATATCCACGTCCCTCACTGTAACAGTCTGATATCCACGTCCCTCACTGTAACAGTGTCTGATACCCACGTTCCTCACTGTAACTGTGTCTGATACCCACCTCCTTCACTGTAACAGTGTCTGATATCCACATCCCTAACTGTAACAGTGTCTGATACCCACGGCCCTCACTGTAACAGTGTCTGATACCCACGTTCCTCACTGTAACTGTGTCTGATACCCACCTCCTTCACTGTAACAGTGTCTGATATCCACATCCCTGACTGTAACAGTGTCTGATATCCACGTCCCTCACTGTAACAGTGTCTGATACCCACGGCCCTCACTGTAACAGAGTCTGATACCTACGTCCCTCACTTTAACAGTGTCTGATATCCACATCCCTCACTGTAAGTGTCTGATATCCACGTCCCTCACTGTAACAGTGTCTGATATCCACATCCCTCACTGTAACAGTATCTAATATAGCTCACAGTCCTCACTGTAACAGTGTCTGATATCCACGTCCCTCACTGTAACAGTGTCTGATATAGATCACATCCCTCACTGTAACAGTGTCTGATATAGCTCACATCCCTCACTATAACAGTGTCTGAGATCCACATCCCTCACTGTTACAGTGTCTGATATCCACGTCCTTCACTGTAATAGTGCCTGATATCCACGTCCCTCACTGTAACAGTGTCTGATATCCACGTCCCTCACTGTAACAGTGTCTGATATCCATGTCCCTCACTGTAACAGTGTCTGATATAGCTCACAGTCCTCACTGTAACAGTGTCTGATATCAACGTCCCTCACTGTAACAGTATCTGATATAGATCACATCCCTCACTGTAACAGTGTTTGATATAGCTCACATCCTTCACCGTAACAGTGTCTGATATCCACGTCCCTCACTGTAACAGTGTCTGCTATCCACGTCCCTCACTGTAACAGTGTCTGATATAGCTCACATCCCTCACTGTAACAGTGTCCGATACCCACGTCCCTCACTGTAACAGTGTCTGATATCCACGTCTCTCACTGTAACAGTGTCCGATATCCACATCCCTCACTGTAACAGTGTCTGATACCCACGTCCCTCACTGTAACAGTGTCTGATATCCATATCCCTCAGTGTAATAGTGTCTGATATAGCTCACATCCCTCACTGTAACAGTGTCTGATATCCACATCCCTGACTGTAACAGTGTCTGATATAGCTCACATCCCTCAGTGTAACAGTGTCTGATATCCACATCTCTCACTGTAACAGTGTCTGGTATAGCTCACATCCTTCAGTGTAACAGTGTCTGATATCCACGACCCTCACTGTAACAGTGTCTGATATCCATCTCCCTCATTGTAACAGGGTCTGATATCCCCATCCCTCACTGTAACAGTCTGATATCCATGTCCCTCACTGGAACAGCGTCTGATACCCACGTCCCTCACTGTAACAGTGTCTGATATCGAAATCCCTCAGTGTAATAGTGTCTGATATAGCTCACATCCCTCACAGTAACAGAGTCTGATATCCACATCCCTGACTGTAACAGTGTCTGATATAGCTCACATCCCTCACTGTAACAGTGTCTGATATCCACATCTCTCACTATAACAGTGTCTGGTATAGCTCACATCCTTCACTGTAACAAAGTCTGATATCCACGACCCTCACTGCAACAGTGTCTGATATCCACCTCCCTCACTGTAACAGGGTCTGATATCCACATCCCTCACTGTAACAGTCTGATATCCACGTCCCTCACTGTAACAGTATCTGATATAGCTCACAACCCTCACTGTAACAGTGTCCGATACGCATGTCCCTCACTGTAACAGTGTCTGATACCCACGTCCCTCACTGTAACAGTGTCTGATACCCACGTCCCTCACTGTAACAGTGTCTGATATCCATATCCTTCACTGTAAGTGTCTGATATCGACGTCCCTCACTGTAACAGTGTCTGATATCCACATCCCTCACTGTAACAGTGTCTGATATCCACCTCCCTCACTGTAACAGGGTCTGATATCCACATCCCTCACTCTAACAGTCTGATATCCACGTCCCTCACTGTAACAGTGTCTGATACCCACGTCCCTCACTGTAACAGTGTCTGATATACACATCCATCAGTGTAATAGTGTCTGATATAGCTGACATCCCTCACTGTAGCAGTGTCTGATATCCACATCCCTGACTGTAACAGTGTCTGATATAGCTCACATCCCTCACTGTAACAGTGTCTGATATCCACATCTCTCACTGTAACAGTGTGTGGTATAGCTCACATCTTTCACTGTAACAGTGTCTGATATCCACGTCCCTCTCTGTAACAGGGTCTGATATCCACATCCCTCACTGTAACAGTCTGATATCCACGTCCCTCACTGTAACAGTGTCTGATATAGCTCACATCCCTCACTGTAACAGTGTACAATACCCATGTCCCTCACTGTAACAGTGTCTGATAACCACGTCCCTCACTGTAACAGTGTCTGATACCCACGTCCCTCACTGTAACAGTGTCTGATATCCACATCCCTCACTGTCAGTGTCTGATATCCACGTCCCTCACTGTAACAGTGTCTGATATCCACATCCCTCACTGTAACAGTGTCTGATATCCACATCCCTCACTGTAACAGTATCTAATATAGCTCACAGTCCTCACTGTAACAGTGTCTGATATCCACATCCCTCACTGTAACAGTTTCTGATATAGATCACATCCCTCACTGTAACAGTGTCTGATATAGCTCACATCCCTCACCATAACAGTGTCTGATATCCACGTCCCGCACCGTAACAGTGTCTGATATCCACGTCCCTCACTGTAACAGTGTCTGATATAGCTCAGATCCCTCACTGTAACAGTGTCTGATATCCACATCCCTCGCTGTAACAGTGTCTGATATCCACCTCCCTCACTGTAGCAGTGTTTGATACCCACATCCCTCACTGTAACAGTGTCTGATATCCACATCCCTCACTGTAACAGTGTCTGATATCCACATCCCTCCCCGTAACAGTGTCTGATATCCACATCCCTCACTGTAACAGTGTCTGATATAGCTCACATCCCTCACTATAACAGTATCTGAGATCCACATCCCTCACTGTAACAGTATCTAATATAGCTCACAGTCCTCACTGTAACAGTGTCTGATATCCACATCCCTCACTGTAACAGTGTCTGATATAGCTCACATCCCTCACTGTAACAGTGTCTGATATCCACATCCCTGACTGTAACAGTGTCTGATATAGCTCACATCCCTCACTGTAACAGTGTCTGATATCCACATCTCTCACTGTAACAGTGTCTGGTATAGCTCACATCCTTCACTGTAACAGTGTCTGATATCCACCTCCCTCACTGTAACAGGGTCTGATATCCACATCCCTCACTGTAACAGCGTCTGATACCCACGTCCCTCACTGTAACAGTGTCTGACATCGACATCCCTCAGTGTAATAGTGTCTGATATAGCTCACATCCCTCACTGTAACAGTGTCTGATATCCACATCTCTCACTATAACAGTGTCTGGTATAGCTCACATCCTTCACTGTAACAGTGTCTGATATCCACCTCCCTCACTGTAACAGGGTCTGATATCCACATCCCTCACTGTAACAGTCTGATATCCACGTCCCTCACTGTAACAGTGTCTGATACCCACGTCCCTCACTGTAACAGTGTCTGATATCCACATCCCTCAGTGTAATAGCGTCTGATATAGCTCACATCCCTCACTGTAACAGTGTCTGATATCCAAATCCCTGACTGTAACAGTGTCTGATATAGCTCACATCCCTCACTGTAACAGTGTCTGATATCCACATCTCTCACTGTAACAGTGTCTGGTATAGCTCACATCCTTCACTGTAACAGTGTCTGATATCCACGTCCCTCACTGCAACAGTGTCTGATATCCACGTCCCTCACTGTAACAGTGTCTGATACTCACGTCCCTCACTGTAACAGTGTCTGATATCCACATCCCTCAGTGTAATAGTGTCTGATATAGCTCACATCCCTCACTGTAACAGTGTCTGATATCCAAATCCCTGACTGTAACAGTGTCTGATATAGCTCACATCCCTCACTGTAACAGTGTCTGATATCCACATCTCTCACTGTAACAGTGTCTGGTATAGCTCACATCCTTCACTGTAACAGTGTCTGATATAGCTAACATCCCTCACTGTAACAGTGTACGATACCCATGTCTCTCACTGTAACAGTGTCTGATACCCACGTCCCTCACTGTAACAGTGTCTGATACCCACGTCCCTCACTGTAACAGTGTCTGATATCCACGTCCCTCACTGTAACAGTGTCTGATATCCACGTCCCTCAGTGTAACAGTGTCTGCTATCCACGTCCCTCACTGTAACAGTGTCTGATATAGCTCACAGTCCTCACTGTAACAGTGTCTGATATCCACGTCCCTCACTGTAACATTGTCTGATATAGATCACATCCCTCACTGTAACAGTGTCTGATATAGCTCACATCCTTCACCATAACAGTGTCTGATATCCACGTCCCTGACCGTAACAGTGTCTGATATCCACGTCCCTCACTGTAACAGTGTCTGATATCCACGCCCCTCACTGCAACAGTGTCTGATATAGCTCACATCCCTCACTGTAACAGTGTCCGATACCCACCTCCCTCATTGTATCAGTGTCTGATATCCACGTCCCTCACTGTAACAGTTTCTGATATAGCTCACATCACTGATTGTAACAGTGTCTGATATCCACATCTCTCACTGTAACAGTGTCTGGTATAGCTCACATCGTTCACTGTAACAGTGTCTGATATCCACGTCCCTCACTGTAACAGTGTCTGATATCCACCTCCCTCACCGTAACAGGGTCTGATATCCACATCCCTCACTGTAACAGACTGAAATCCACGTCCCTCACTGTAACAGTGTCTGATACCCACGTCCCTCACTGTAACAGTGTCTGATATCCACATCCCTCACTGTAACAGTGTCTGATATCCACGTCCCTCACTGTAACAGTCTGATATAGATCACATCCCTCACTGTAACAGTGTCTGATATCCACGTCCCTCACTGTAACAGTGTCTGATATCCACATCCCTCACTGTAACAGTGTCTGATATCCACATCCCTCACTGTAACAGTGTCTGATATAGCTCACATCCCTCACTGTAACAGTGTCTGAGATCCACATCCCTCACTGTAACAGTGTCTGATATCCACATCCCTCACTGTAACAGTGTCTGATATCCACGTCCCTCACTGTAACAGTGTCTGATACCCACGTCCCTCACTGTAACAGTGTCTGATATCCACATCCCTCACTGTAACAGTGTCTGATATAGCTCACATCCCTCACTATAACAGTGTCTGTTATCCACATCCCTCACTGTAACAGTGTCTGATATAGATCACATCCCTCACTGTAACATTGTCTGATACCCACCTCCCTCACTGTAACAGTGTCTGATATCCACCTCCCTCACTGTAACAGTGTCTGATATCCACTTCCCTCACTGTAACAGTCTGATATCCACGTCCCTCACTGTAACAGTGTCTGATACCCACGTTCCTCACTGTAACAGTGTCTGATATCCACGTCCCTCAGTGTAACAGTGTCTGATATCCACGTCCCTCACTGTAACAGTGTCTGATATCGCTCACAGTCCTCACTGTAACAGTGTCTGATATCCACGTCCCTCACTGTAACAGTGTCTGATATAGATCACATCCCTCACTGTAACAGTGTCTGATATAGCTCACATCCTTCACCATAACAGTGTCTGATATCCACGTCCCTCACCGTAACAGTGTCTGATATCCACGTCCCTCACTGTAACAGTGTCTGATATCCACGCCCCTCACTGTAACAGTGTCTGATATAGCTCACATCATTCACTGTAACAGTGTCCGATACCCACGTCCCTCACTGTATCAGTGTCTGATATCCACGTCCCTCACTGTAACAGTTTCTGATATAGCTCACATCCCTGACTGTAACAGTGTCTGATATCCACATCTCTCACTGAAAAAGTGTCTGGTATAGCTCACATCCTTCACTGTAACAGTGTCTGATATCCACGTCCCTCACTGTAACAGTGTCTGATATCCACTTCCTTCACCGTAACAGGGTTTGATATCCACATCCCTCACTGTAACAGTCTGAAATCCACGTCCCTCACTGTAACAGTGTCTGATACCCACGTCCCTCACTGTAACAGTGTCTGATATCCACATCCCTCAGTGTAATAGTCTCTGATATAGCTCACATCCCTTACTGTAACAGTGTCTGATATCCACATCCCTGACTGTAACAGTGTCTGATAAAGCTCACATCCCTCACTGTAACAGTGTCTGATATCCACATCTCCCACTGTAACAGTGTCTGGTATAGCTCACATCCTTCACTTTAACAGTGTCTGATATCCACGTCCCTCACTGTAACAGTGTCTGATATATCTCACATCCCTCACTGTAACAGTGTCTGATACCCACGTCCCTCACTGTAACAGTGTCTCATACCCACGTCCCTCACTGTAACAGTGTCTGATACCCATGTCCCTCACTGTAACAGTGTCTGATATCCACGTCCCTCACTGTAACAGTGTCTGATACCCACGGCCCTCACTGTAACAGTGTCTGATACCAACGTCCCTCACTGTAACAGTGTCTGATATCCACGTCCCTCACTGTAACAGAGTCTGATATAGCTCACAGTCCTCACTGTAACAGTGTCTGATATCCAAGTCCCTCACTGTAACAGTGTCTGATATAGATCACATCCCTCACTGTAACAGTGTCTGATACAGCTCACATCCCTCACCGTAACAGTGTCTGATATCCACGTCCCTCACCGTAACAGTGTCTGATATCCACGTCCCTCACTGTAACAGTGTCTGATATCCACGTCCCTCACTGTAACAGTGTCTGATATCCACGTCCCTCACTGTAACAGTGTCTGATATCCACGTCCCTCACTGTAACAGTGTCTGATATCCACATCCCTCACTGTAACAGTGTCTGATATCCACGTCCCTCACTGAAACAGTGTCTGATATAGATCACATCCCTCACTGTAACAGTGTCTGATATAGCTCACATCCCTCACTGTAACAGTGTCTGATATCCACGTCCATCACTGTAACAGTGTCTGATACCCACGTCCCTCACTGTAACAGTGTCTGATATCCACATCCCTCACTGTAACAGTGTCTGATATCCACATCCCTCACTGTAACAGTGTCTGATATAGCTCACATCCCTCACTGTAACAGTGTCTGATATCCACGTCCCTCACTGTAACAGTCTGATATCCACGTCCCTCACTGTAACAGTGTCTGATACCCACGTTCCTCACTGTAACTGTGTCTGATACCCACCTCCTTCACTGTAACAGTGTCTGATATCCACATCCCTAACTGTAACAGTGTCTGATACCCACGGCCCTCACTGTAACAGTGTCTGATACCCACATTCCTCACTGTAACTGTGTCTGATACCCACCTCCTTCACTGTAACAGTGTCTGATATCCACATCCCTGACTGTAACAGTGTCTGATATCCACGTCCCTCACTGTAACAGTGTCTGATACCCACGGCCCTCACTGTAACAGAGTCTGATACCTACGTCCCTCACTTTAACAGTGTCTGATATCCACATCCCTCACTGTAAGTGTCTGATATCCACGTCCCTCACTGTAACAGTGTCTGATATCCACATCCCTCACTGTAACAGTATCTAATATAGCTCACAGTCCTCACTGTAACAGTGTCTGATATCCACGTCCCTCACTGTAACAGTGTCTGATATAGATCACATCCCTCACTGTAACAGTGTCTGATATAGCTCACATCCCTCACTATAACAGTGTCTGAGATCCACATCCCTCACTGTTACAGTGTCTGATATCCACGTCCTTCACTGTAATAGTGCCTGATATCCACGTCCCTCACTGTAACAGTGTCTGATATCCACGTCCCTCACTGTAACAGTGTCTGATATCCATGTCCCTCACTGTAACAGTGTCTGATATAGCTCACAGTCCTCACTGTAACAGTGTCTGATATCAACGTCCCTCACTGTAACAGTATCTGATATAGATCACATCCCTCACTGTAACAGTGTTTGATATAGCTCACATCCTTCACCGTAACAGTGTCTGATATCCACGTCCCTCACTGTAACAGTGTCTGCTATCCACGTCCCTCACTGTAACAGTGTCTGATATAGCTCACATCCCTCACTGTAACAGTGTCCGATACCCACGTCCCTCACTGTAACAGTGTCTGATATCCACGTCTCTCACTGTAACAGTGTCCGATATCCACATCCCTCACTGTAACAGTGTCTGATACCCACGTCCCTCACTGTAACAGTGTCTGATATCCATATCCCTCAGTGTAATAGTGTCTGATATAGCTCACATCCCTCACTGTAACAGTGTCTGATATCCACATCCCTGACTGTAACAGTGTCTGATATAGCTCACATCCCTCAGTGTAACAGTGTCTGATATCCACATCTCTCACTGTAACAGTGTCTGGTATAGCTCACATCCTTCAGTGTAACAGTGTCTGATATCCACGACCCTCACTGTAACAGTGTCTGATATCCATCTCCCTCATTGTAACAGGGTCTGATATCCCCATCCCTCACTGTAACAGTCTGATATCCATGTCCCTCACTGGAACAGCGTCTGATACCCACGTCCCTCACTGTAACAGTGTCTGATATCGAAATCCCTCAGTGTAATAGTGTCTGATATAGCTCACATCCCTCACAGTAACAGAGTCTGATATCCACATCCCTGACTGTAACAGTGTCTGATATAGCTCACATCCCTCACTGTAACAGTGTCTGATATCCACATCTCTCACTATAACAGTGTCTGGTATAGCTCACATCCTTCACTGTAACAAAGTCTGATATCCACGACCCTCACTGCAACAGTGTCTGATATCCACCTCCCTCACTGTAACAGGGTCTGATATCCACATCCCTCACTGTAACAGTCTGATATCCACGTCCCTCACTGTAACAGTATCTGATATAGCTCACAACCCTCACTGTAACAGTGTCCGATACGCATGTCCCTCACTGTAACAGTGTCTGATACCCACGTCCCTCACTGTAACAGTGTCTGATACCCACGTCCCTCACTGTAACAGTGTCTGATATCCATATCCTTCACTGTAAGTGTCTGATATCGACGTCCCTCACTGTAACAGTGTCTGATATCCACATCCCTCACTGTAACAGTGTCTGATATCCACCTCCCTCACTGTAACAGGGTCTGATATCCACATCCCTCACTCTAACAGTCTGATATCCACGTCCCTCACTGTAACAGTGTCTGATACCCACGTCCCTCACTGTAACAGTGTCTGATATACACATCCATCAGTGTAATAGTGTCTGATATAGCTGACATCCCTCACTGTAGCAGTGTCTGATATCCACATCCCTGACTGTAACAGTGTCTGATATAGCTCACATCCCTCACTGTAACAGTGTCTGATATCCACATCTCTCACTGTAACAGTGTGTGGTATAGCTCACATCTTTCACTGTAACAGTGTCTGATATCCACGTCCCTCTCTGTAACAGGGTCTGATATCCACATCCCTCACTGTAACAGTCTGATATCCAC